>NC_142777.1:17115134-17416911 GCF_988280905.1 Pimephales promelas
TTTCACTTTGCCGAATAACAGACCCCTTTATCACTTTAGGCACGACTAGCTGCTCAACACCAGGCATGTGGAACAGGAACAAAATGTCCCGAAAACGAATTGAAATAATGTGCGAATTGAACGCTAACAGCAATGTCTTATTTTGCAGACAATTGAGAGTAGATGTGCTTCTAACCCCATATTATCACACATGATGACCTTTCGCTCACAATGTTCACCATTGTTGGAAAAGCTAAACGCGGCTCAGCATTAGATTGTTAGCAGAGAGCACAGTATGACCTTGGCTCATTCCTCAGAGCTCTGGAGAACACATAAAGGGACGATGCTGGAATTTTCTGCAGGCAAATCTCTCCGCATCTCCTTGGTGACATGATGTTTGCAAAGCTTAGTTGCCTCACTATGGTTACTGATTACTGATTTGGTGTCACAGGGAGAGTTTGTAGATCCAGTCACAGAAAAGCATGCCACAGTTACACAAAGAGCGGATTCCAGAACATTCCCTGGAACAACAGCGTCCTGAAGACGACCTAACAAGGAGATTATCGGACCACCTACAGCACAAAGGCCAAATCTCAAATGCCAATGATTAATTAATAACAGTGGATATCTTTAGGCAAGTGTTCATAGGCAAGAATCTCAAGGTTAACACTAGATCTAAGTGTTTTCCCTCTAGAGCACTTTATTGTAGGTGTACCTGGGAATCAGGTGACTGGCAGTAACAGGCAATCAGTGAAGTGAAAAAACAAAGATTCAAATTCTGATATAACACATTATGGCACTAGTACTAGTAGTAAAAAAAATCCTTAACAACCAATTTTACAGTTTTTCTAATTCTATTCTTCTTCTCCATAATTGGATGCAATTCAGCCTTAAACTACACCTTAAACTTACACTACAACTAAACTTGTTTTGAACCAGTAGTGATAATCTACTGAAATATTTGCATATTGAATTGCAGATGGTTCTCTTTCTTTCTTTCTTTCTTTTATTTGAATACTGAATCCGTTTAGCCATCTATAGACCCCTTTAGACGGCGTTGCATTATGTATTGCTTCCAGACAGAAAACAAAATGTGTTGAGTGTCATGACAACGGCAGCACTTCATTTATGCAGAACCAAAAGCTAAAACATAAGCTCACTTAAAGATTTAATACTATTCTCCTGCTGTCTTCACAAATGAACAATACAATATGGTGTTGGACAGGTCCTCAGTGGCATGGAAGAGATCTAGATTATTTTGCCAGACTGTGTCTTGTGTAATTATCTATCAGAATCCGATTTCAGTTCGAAAATGCGTCATGCAGGAGAAAGTAACTTAATAACAAGAAGCATAACAAGACAAACGCACAAATGAAAACCCCTGAGGCGATATGTCACAGAGTACAGTACCACGGATTGCATATAAGAAAAAAGAAAGTTTCCCACCTTGTGCAGAAGCTGGATGGAGAGTCGTCATGTGACTTCAAAAACGCCATGTCGTTTTCAAGAACAAATCCTATCAAGCCTGACCATCACAGACAAGATCTGATCCACAAATAAATAAATAAATAAAGGAGGACAAATATAAATTATTCATAAGTAACCAGCTGGCCACACAACTGATGAGTCCTGACACTTAAAAAAAACAACTTGAGCTTTGACATTGACATTATTGATTAAGAGTCCTATCTAGCTGGGATGCAGGGAATGGAAATTTCCAGAAGGTTATCCTAAACCACTGGATGTTCAAGCGTGAAGTAAAATGGCAGTCTAGCAGTGTGGTGGTCCCTGGCAACACTGAACGCAGCCCTAATAATTAGGATGGAAACGGGAGAAACTGCAGACTTGGCTGATCAACTGACAACGTTCTGAAGGGACCGTGAATAAGCGCAGCAGAGGTCAGAGTGCAGATTAACTGCTTAAGAAAACAACTTTATCAAGCCTACGTCTGTCTTTGCTACTGACCTAAAAGACAGCGACATGGAGATGCAGGTTATTCAGCAGTATTTATAGCATACATGTCTGCCGTTCACACAATCAATGGCTATATGAGCGGCTTTCCGAAATAATGCTCAACTCTGTGATGTCAAGAATCAAAAATGAAGAAAGCTATGCAGTGTTTAAAGGTCACCCACCCACATTTGTTGACTTCCGAGTGACAGGCATAAAGGGGTTCTTCTTCACACAGAATGCATTTCTGCTGTTAAACATTTCATTCCAGAAAATTGCCATGACTGATTTACCAGTCTTTCTAAAAAGATCCTGTTCACACATGATCTCAAAACATAGGGTGAATTCTTATCTGAAGTTAGCATCCCTATGCCCTACACACTCAAAAGGGCAGATCCCTTGATGTGGGGACTTGGGAGTAAGCAGGAACAACAAGCTTAGGCCAGAAAGAGTTGTGCGTGTAAACCTCACTCCCCTGGCCTCAAGCTAGCAGCTTTTGTCTAGAGTTATTGTTAGCATGCACGCCTGCCACGCCGGAGAACCCAGTTCAAATCCCGCACAGGGCTGGTCGAGCACTGTAAAAAATAATTTTCATGATTTGTTGTGACTTGTCACAACATTTTTGCTTTTGTCAAGTGGTTCAGATAACTTAATATTTTAAGTTTATTAATCCATTTTTAATTTTTTTTCAATTAAGTTTTTTTTTAAGTAAATCCAACAATCATTTTTTACAGTGTAGGACCGGATTCACACGGGTGCCCGCATGTCATACTGTAGACGTTTGGAACACACTTGGCGAAGGGAGTAGAGCCAGACCGATTTATCGGCAGGCCGATATTATCAGCCGATATTAAAGTCGGCGTGAAACGGAAGTTGAGATTTTCATTTTTTCCTTGGCGTGACGTATATCCGAGTGAAACGGCGTCTGAAATTAGAAAAAAAATGTAGGGCAGGGCTTGATTTCATCCTTCTGGAATTGATTGGATCGTTGGAGGTTGGGCGTTGCAAAATTTTTTAAAAAAATAAAAAATAAAATAAAAACGGATGAAAAACGCTTCAACCATGTTATGAGTGTTGGAGTTGTATAGTTTATCCACCAGAGGGCACGTGTATAACGCGCCACACATCCTGTGCATAAAAGTTAGCTTTTCTTTTACACGTGTGTGAAATCCAACAATGCCAAGTGTGCGTTGCAGACTGTCGTAATGGATTTAGAATCACTAAATAGTAGGTTTTAGAAGGCAGGCAGCAACTGATGATTGAAAATGGTTTGATGTAGCTTGATGGAAAGATTTTAAAAAGTGCAGGTAAAGGAATAAGCAAGCTGACATTGTAATTATAAGGTAGCTTATAAGGCAATGTAATGACTAATTATTATTTTATTTATCAGAACTTTAATATATTTTGATGTTCCACTGTTCTGTTGTGACAATAAAAGAAACAAGTTTCTTTTTAAAATGCTTCATCATATTATTTTAGTTAAAACTCATAAATAACTACAAATAACTAATGTTAGGAAAATCTGTTAATGTTTTGTTGAGCATTTCTGAAATAAAATATCGGATTTTAAGAGCTTTAGATAAGTAAATAAATATATGGGATATACAAAAAAAAAGGTTTCATCCTTTCTAAAGTCGAAATAAAATCTAAATGCTACATTTTAGCATTAAAATAATCACTTTATAAAATTTAAAACCAAAAAAATATTTGTATATCGGTATCGACCTTCAAAATCCTTTATCGGTCGGGCTCTAGAAGGGAGCTATAAAAAATTTAATGACTTCCTTGATGTAACCATGGCATGCACCCCTCGCTAACAGAGTTGCGGAAGGGCCCTTTATCAAGGGATTCAGTTGTTCACTTTCATTTGGAATCCCCCTACAAATGAGTCACTGTCTGAAGTGCCCTTCAATGTAGCAAAACGCTGTCTGGAATTTGCACATATATTACTAGGCATTTTCCAAACAGGAACATATGGCCATTATTGGAGATCCATTATTAAAATCAAAACTAGAACTTTACATCTCCTGAAACTGTGAGTGGTGCTTACCCTTGCTGTCACAAAGCTTGGGTGTTATGGGTGGATGCAGGGTGTTGAAACTAGTTTCACTATGTTGCATACTGGCCAGGAGAGCCCACCTCTATTGGTCTCTAAGATATTCTGATCAAATATATGACTCTGGTCCCTTCTTCAATTAAGGTGTATGGGATTTTTTTGGTTTTTGTTTTAGGTTGACAAACACAAGAAATGTTTTTGTGTAGATTTGTTTAACGCAAATGGTTGTCGCTGGGATTTCCATTTGAAAAAAAAAACGTTGTTCTCTAAATTTGCAAGTAACATTGACTAAACAGACAAATGAGGTGGACGCACCACAGTTTCATAATGCACCACAGTCACAAATACCAGATGAATATTATGTAACCATAACTAGGCCCGTTTGACAAAAATAGGACGCAAGTATCAGGCTAATTTACAAAATGCAAATACTTCTTCAGGGCGACTGAAATAATAGCGTCGTTTCTATGGAACTGACAGCATTGGATTCAGACGAAACTATGTTTCCGCTTAGATATTTTTTCAGTTGTGTAACTATTCTTCAGCTCTGATTTCCACACACACAGACAAAAAAAACATATCCTTAACAAGCCAACAGAAAGCAAACTTTCACTTTTGCTATCTGAAAAAAAATTCAAAGCAGCTCATCAAATGACTGCGCTCACTATAGCAATAATCACTTAGTGCAATGTTCAAGATCTGATTTCCAGAATGATAGTTTTGCTGTGATGAACACAGTAAACATATTACAGCACGTTTAACAGCAGAGGACCAATGCACGACGTCGACATTACAAATGAAAGCAGTTAACTGTAACCTAGCTCACACAACACATATGGTGCTCCAACTGTTTTCATGACAGGCAGTTGGATGAATCTAAAGAGAATCTGTCACTTCGAGATGAGCCAAGCAGCACCAGCGCTGAAATCTCCTCAAGGACAGCTGGGTTTAGCGGTAATCTGAACAAGACACATTCAGCAGGTTTTAAAAACCAGGTCACTTACCGCTATATCCACTATGGCTAAAAAAAACAGCAATGAATGCCAATGGCTACAAGTCATCCTAGTGGCCACTACTCTGTTTTGGGAAGACACGACCAGCCTGGATTCATGCTGGTGTGAACGCAAGGGTTTGTCTAGTCTTTCAGACATCCTGTCCATGGCTTGTTGGGAGATCTGATGCGTTTGGTTTTGCTTGGCCCTGCTGCACTACAAAACCAGAGGATAAAACAACAATCTATATCAACAGGAGGGACAACAGTTAATGACTTTGCTCTGTATTACTCACGTATGCCTGGAACATTTATTTGACTTACAAGGTCACAAGGCAAGCATAGGATAGCTTGATTTTTTTTTAATCTCCATAACATTCTTATGCCTTTTCCAGTTTTTCCTGACTACTGGAAAAGGATTTTTAAAAATGTAAAAAGTGTTCACACTCACAAGAACCATTTGTAGATACGTAACTAAATATATGGGATATACAACAAATAAGGCTTCATCCTTTCTAAACTCGAAATAAAATCCAAATGCTACATTTTAGCATTAAAAAAATGACTTGTTTATAAAATTCGAATGAAACAAGGCAAGCAAAACATTAAAAAATTAATCTATTATTAAACACTACAATCCCCCTCAGCTGTTGTTCCAGAAACAGCTCTATAAAGGATTCAGGTTTCACATCCCAATTAAACGAAACTGAAGCTATTTTAGGACGTCGACGACCAAGAGCACTAAATTATATGTTTTAGAAGGATATTTATTTTTAAAGACAGAATGTGATTCTGGAAGTTACAGTTTGAACCTTTCAGCTGTCAACAATCTCACCCCACTGATAGCAGCATCTTTAAGCAAAAAAAAAAAAAAAAAAAAAAAAAGAGAGAGAGAGAGAGAGAGATAGCCTACATTTACAATTAAAAATGAAAGGATCCCACTATAAAACGGATGCAGCTTTGGTTGTGATTAATGCCTTAAATGACACCAAATATAAAAGAATAAATAGAATATATAATTCTCATTAGTAAGAATTTTAATAAACGTCTTTCTACGCTATCGTGTTAGCCTCATAGCTTAGCACTGTCAACATCATTCCTGCAGCCCCACACATCAGTTAAGGCACAAAACAGCGTTAAATCCACTATACGGGCATCATATGCACATTACATTAAGATATAAAATAATTCAATATGTCAAGTATGAAATACTAACATCATCATACTACAACCAAAGAGAGTGAAAATCAATAAGTTGATACAAAAAAGGATGAGTCGCTATAAGGCGATCCCTGAGCTGGCTAACGCGACGGCTAGCATCCGCTAAAGTCACTCCATCGAAACCATCCACACTTACCAGGTCAAACCAGACGATAAACGAAAGCAACTTGATTAATTTTACTAGTCCCTGGTCCAAAGGAGGCGATATGAATGGTGATATAAAGGAGACTAGCTACAGTGTTCAGCTGGCATGGCCAGTTTTAATGTGAATAGTTGGATTCGGTGGAATGGAGACAGTGTGAGTTACACCCACAACGAAGCCAAAAACACGCTGACCCCGCCCCTCTCTCTCTCTCTCTCTCTCTCTCTCTCTCTCTCTCTCTCTCTCTCTCTCTCTCTCTCTCTCTCTCTCTCTCTCGGCATCTCCTTAGCATTCTTCTCAACACAGTTTTCCAGAATATTCCATGGAATTATTTTATATTTATTTCAAACTGTGTAGGTTTTATATTAGGTCTACATGTCAGGTTGAGCATAGCCTGCATAGAAATCAGGGCCATTACTTTAAAAAGTCGCACATTTCAAACAAGTGGCTTATAACGCATAATGTTATACTGTAATACAAATGTTATGAAATCTTTTTTTGTTGTTTTAATGTAAAGCATCACAGATCTGTTTTAGTATATTCAATGTTTCTTAATTGACTGGAAGTTATTATTTTAATAGACTACATTACATACAAAAACTAAATTATCCTATAGCCTATCCTAGGCGTATTCGTTTGTATTGGTTGAAGAAGAAAAAAAAACTCATACAGGTTTGCAACAACTTGAGGGTGAGTAGGTACACAATGACAGAATTTTCATGTTTTGGGTGGAGTATCCCCAAATGAGGGAAAAAAAACTTTAAAAATACAATTCAAGAGTTGTGCAGAACATAACAGTATGTTATACGGAACTACAGCGCCACACAGTGGTTGTTGATATCCAGCTAAATGGAAAAGCATATAGGTAAAAAGTGAACAAGGTAACTTACAATATATTGTATGCTTATTTGATTTGCTTATTTAAAAAAAATATGCCATGTAGAGACAGCTCCTAGTTTTTAATAACTTTTAATATTTTTTGCAATTGTAGTCAAACACCAAAAAAATCATACAAATAAGGCTTAGACTGAAGGCAATGCAAAATCATGCCTGAACAGGGAGCACAGCTCAAAGTTTCAAACAAACATTTCAGCTGTGCTGATATTCTAGATTGAAAAAAAAAAAATTAAAAATTAAAAACATGTGCTGGATTATGTTGTTGTTTATATTATGTTTCTTTGTGTTTGTTCCCGTCAAGTTGGCCTAGCTCCCAAGTATCTGTCAGTATGATTCAACTCACCTGTTGTTTAAAATCTATACCAAACAGAGTAGTCCCCTTGTTTAGTCTGGTATACTCCCTGTTCTGTTCAGTTCTTTGCCCTGTCCTGTTGATGTTAAGTGGTTTTGTTTGCCCTACTCTCCCATGGATTTAATAAAGACAGTTTCTGTTAAGATATTGGAGTTGGCGTATAACTCACTATCCATTTGAGGATTTCGCCACAAATGTGGAGTGAGTACTGGTAAATTACTCTGCATTCATCATCAGCCCAGCGGAGGACATCAGTTTCACTCCAGACCCAGAGTCCAGTCAGCCCTACGGAGCTAAAACCCGATTCCACCGCAGAAAGGAGCCTGAGGAATGTGCCAGTGAGTCCTACTGAGCCTTATTCCACCCCTGAGCCCAACAATACGTCTGAACAGGTGCACAAGTCGACAACATTTCCCATCCAAGAGGGAATACTAGTGGAGTTCAAAGGCAAGGAGGAAAGCCCTGCCGCTGCAAATGAGTATTGCATGGCCTCTGGAAATATATTGGATTAATTAAAGGAGGTAATACCCTTAATTCCCCTGTTACCACTGGCTCCGCCCAGTTCTGAGTTTCATAAGTTTTCTGAGGGCCTGTCCAGTGTTCCTTTTCCACCTCCTCCAGCATATACATCAGTCTTTCCTCCGGTGGTTCCTGTCAGTCCCTCGGCTCATCCACAGTTGGGTTTTTGCAGTGCGGTGGATCTGCCTGGGGTCTGCCAGTCCTCATCATGAGGATCCCCCATCTCCTCCTCCAGCCACAAAGCCCCGGTATAACGGCTCCTGAATGTTTTCTCCAGATCAGAAAAAATCACGCTTCAACTGATGCCTTCGATGTCTTTTATATTTAATGTCTTCTTCTCAAGAATTAGGACATTTTACCATCACAAACATCAAATGGACACCGTGAAAAAACTGAAAATAAACCAAAATTACAATCAAATTTGAGAAGAAGTAGTTTTTTCCATGACGTTGTTCAATTTAGCTTATTACTTCAAATCAATACACATCAATACACATAAACGATAAACAAGATATGTACAAACATACCGTGTGCCTTCTAATCAGGATTCAGGAGACATTAGGAGACATATTTTGATCAAAAGTCTTCTTAATTTTACACCTCTCAATTCGTGTGCGACACCTCATGTCTCTCAGTTTCTTCTTTCTTTCCGTGTTCACGCAAAATCAAATCACATGACCAGTACTTCTTATGTCACTCATTTTCTCCAGTAGGTGTCACTATTACCAAACTATCATGCAAATAAAATACAATTCCCAAAAGAGTATTATACAACATTAATAAAACAAACAAAACAAAACTTTCAAAAGAAGATGAATATTCAGCAAGAAAATACACTATGTGCGACAGCTACACTGCCACCAAAATTACAAAGGATTTATGTCAGTAATAACTTGAACAAATTAAATGAATCCTGTAATTTTCTTATGAGCTGTCACTTAACTTGCATTCATCTTTCAACACTTTCACAACCAGTGTTATTTAACCATTATTTGAATTAAACTATTTTAGATGCGTCAAAACTAATCCGTTTAATCCCATTTTTAGGTTTCACGCATTATTTAAGAGTTGTTTTCAACTATTACTACTAATTTTTGAATTGGACGCTCCAAAAGGGATATTTGTGTCAATCGCTCACCCTTTTTTCCTAACTTCCTCTGTCCCATTTGGAGTTTTACCTTTCGCACCAACCCATCATCGTCTGCACTTGTCTCAACGACTCTAGCTAGTCTCCATTCATTTCTGGGAACATTGTCCTCTTTGAGAATTACTACATCTCCAACATGAACATTTCTTCTAGACCTGTGCCATTGCTGTCTGAGGCTTAAGTTGGCCAGGTATTCTTTGCGCCATCTGCCCCAAAACTGTTCCGACAGGTACTGCACTCTCCTCCATCTTTTCCTAGCATACAAATCTTCCCGAACAAATTTGCCAGGAGGAGGAAGAGGCACTGAGGTCTTCATCGTGAGCAAATGATTAGGTGTCAAAGGCTCAACACTCTCTGGGTCATTTATTGTGTTTGTGGTAAGCGGACGACTATTTACAATTGACATTGCCTCGTAGAAAAATGTTCTTAATGAAGTGTCATCCAGTCTTCCTTTAGCTTGTGCCAGAACAGCGTTCATCACACTCCTTACAGTCCTTATTTGGCGTTCCCACACACCTCCCATATGGCTTGCTTCAGGAACATTCATAAGGAAGTCACATTGTTTGCTTGCAAGATAGGTAGTGATCCTCTCTTGATCCAGATCTTTCAAACCTTTCTCCAGCTCGTTCTTAGCCCCCACGAAATTCGTGCCTTGGTCGGATCTGATCTGTCGCACAGCTCCTCTGATTGCTATGAAACATCTTAAGGCATTCAGAAATGCATCGGTGGAAAGATCTTCTAGCATCTCTAAATGTACAGCCCTGGAACTCATGCACGTAAACAACAGTCCATACCTCTTGAATTCTTTCCGACCTTGTTTTGTGTAGAAGGGGCCGAAACAGTCGATACCAGAATACGAGAATGGAGGTGAGGGTTCCACTCGGTCAGCTGGAAGGTCAGCCATACGTTGTTCTTCGACTGATCTACGCATCTTTCTGCAAGTAACACAATTTTTGATGTTCTTAGCCACTACATTGCTTGCACCTAATATCCAATATCCATTGGCTCTGAGCTCATTCAAGGTTTGACCTCTGCCCTGATGTTGAGTTTTCTTGTGACAATGGTCAAGTATTAGTTGTGTGACGATGCCTTCCTTAGGAAGAATTACTGGATGTTTCAACTCAAATGCTGCGCTAGACTTTCTTAATCGTCCTCCAACTCTAAGCAGTTCATTCTTGAGAATGGGATCAAGTTGGTATAACTTGTTATTCTTTGGCAGCTTAGCAGGGTTTTGACTCAGCAATTTCAGTTCTTCTTCAAAGGCTTCTCTTTGTGCTGCCTTGATGAGCACAAGAGCTGCTTTCTGTTTCTCCTCTACACTAATGGACCCTGACTTGTCTGTGTTTACCAGTCTTTTGATCCTAGCAATAGTTTGGAGAGCTTTATTCCAATCTGAGAATCTTGAGAGTCTTTCAAGAAAGCTACCTCTTACACAGGAATCTGTTTTCAGGACCTTTACCTCAGGATCACCTACAAGAAGCACTGGGGATTTTTCAAGAGTGCTAATCTCTCGTTCCCATAAGAACTTGGGACCATCAGGTCTGCCACCTTGAGACCCCTAGATGCACAATCTGCAGGATTTTGACTTGTTTCCACGTAGAACCATTGTCTTGGATCTGAAGAGTCTCTTATTTTCTGTACACGGTTAGATACAAAGACATGGAAGCGCCGGGCCTCGTTCTTGATATACCCCAGCACCACCTGGGAATCAGTCCAGAAAAACTCCTCATTTACCTTCAGATCAAGCTCTTCTCTAAGAACATGACTTACTGCCGCAGAAACTGTGGCTGCGGTCAGCTCAAGGCGTGGTATGCTGAAAACCCTTGAAGGAGCTACTCTGGCCTTACCCATGATCAGTGCACAATGTACTTGTTCATCAGCAACAATCCTGATGTATGAACACTGGCCATAACCCTCGCTGCTAGCGTCTGAAAAATGATGTAGCTCTATTTTCTGAATTCTGCCTATATTTCCAGGAATTAAGCATCGTGGTATTTTGACCTTTTGGAGATTCTTCAAGTCATGAATCCATGCATCCCACTTTGGCTTCAGATCAGAGGGAAGAGCTTCATCCCATCCTACCCCTCGTTTGCACATCTCCTGGAGCACTCTCTTCCCAGTCAAGATATAGGGAGCGAGAAAACCTAATGGATCGTACACACTGGCAACAACTGACAGAATTCCTCGTCGAGTGGCAGCCTTTTCGTTCAGGTCAACTTTGAAGGAGAATGTATCAGTCTCTATGTTCCACTTTACTCCCAGTACACTCTGCATTGGAAGCTCATTGTAGTTTAGATCGACATCCTTCACTACACTGGCACGTTCGCTCTCTGGAATTGCATTCAATACTTCTCTGCTATTAGACACAAACTTGTGTAAACGCAGTTTTCCCTTAGCCAAGGCTTCTTGCGCTTCACTAACCAACTCGTTGGCCTTCTCAATGGAATCAACGCTGACAAGACCATCATCCACATAGAAATTTTTGCGAATGAAGCTCGCTGCCAGTGGATAGTCCTTCTCATATTTGCTGGCAAGATATTTCATGCCGTAGTTCGCACAACCTGGAGAGGAGGCAGCTCCAAAGATATGCACTCGCATGCGGTATTCCTTGGGTTCCCTTTCGGTGTTCCCGTCTTCCCACCATAGGAATCTCAGGAAATCACGATCATCTGGACTGACGTGAAAGCGGTGGAACATCTTCTCCACATCACAGCCAATCGCAATCTGATGCTCACGAAATCTGCACAAAACTCCAGTTAGAGCATTTGTTAAGTCTGGTCCTGTGAGTAAGTGGTCATTTAGACATGTACCTTCAAATTTGGCTGAGCAGTCAAATACCACTCTTATTTTTTCCGGCTTTCTGGGATGGTACACCCCATGGTGCGGAATGTACCATACATTGCCTTCTTTTGATGTAGCATCTGCTTCTTCGGCATCACCATCTCTAAAGATACTATCCATAAATCTCAGATAATCTTCTCTGTACTTGGGATTTCTCTTCAGTTTTCTTTTCAAATGCTTCAAACGAACCGTAGCAAGCTGCTTATTGTTCGGTAATTGAGGACGCTCTCTGAAAGGTAAGGGCATTTCCACATGTCCTTCTTTGTTGTGTTGAGTCATTTTATCCAACTGTTGAAGAAATTGAATGTCCTCCTGAGAGATTGTCTTTTCTCTTGAGTCTGTATCCCGAAAATCTGCTTCTAACGTCCTTATTACAGCAGCAGGAGTGATTGCTGGGAGTTCCTTCACAGAAATGCGATGACAGAATCCTGCAATGTTTCTAGAGCAAGTATGGGGTGTTATGGATCCCACTATACTCCAGCCTAAGTCTGTTTTGACTGCGTATGGTTCATGATCCTTCCCTGATATCACCTGGGTTGGCTTCAGAGCTCTTGGACAATCAAAGCCAATTAGAAGACCTACAGGACAATTTAACAAATCTGGCATCTCGTCTGCAACACTGAGCAGATGCATCCATTTCTGAGCCTTTTTGCAAGTAGGAATGCTATCTCGTTCCAAGGGAATGTATTCTCGAGTGTATACGGGTGGCAACTCGATGTACTCTTGCAGACTATAACCTCTCACTCTTAGTCCAATAGCTCTCTGACAATTCTCTATTGAAGCTCTATCAGTCATTGTGGACAGCTTTAATTTCACAGGTTCTGTGTTTGCTTGAAGTTTATCACAGATGTCTTGATTGATAAAGGTATTACTGCTCTGCGTGTCCAGCAATGCGTAGGCTAAGATTTCTGTGCTGTCCTTTGTAGCACAAGAGAGCCATACTGGAACAATCATCGAAGTGTGATTACCATTATCCATCTCCACACTGCATAAGCTAGTGGAAGCCCTTTCATCAGATGAATCTTCTGGCTTTCCTCCTTGAGAGCGTTCTTCGTGAAGTGGAGAGGGGTGACTCTGCCTGCAGATGTTGCAAGTAGCTCGCTTTCTACAGTTTTTAGAGACATGGCCGACTCTGAGACAAGCAAAGCACATCTTGTTGTTGAGGACAAACCTTTTCTTCTCCTCAAGAGGCATAGCTGCAAACCTTTCACATTTGTATATGAAATGATTTTGCTGACAGCAGACACATTCTATTTGTCTATTATCCCGAGTGACCGAAGGGCTTGGTTTGGAGCCTTTCTCTCTTTCCAATGCACTCCTTGCAATGGGTTTAACATTTTGTGTCAGAGCACTGGCCTTGATACGTTTCTGCTCCTTGTCAGACTTTTCATCTGCATGTTTTAAAGCAAATAGAGAGGAAACAGGATTACATGCAATACGTGCCTCCTCTGCCACAAAGTCTGCAAACTCAGTGAAGCTGGGGTATGGCTTCTCTTCATCTAATGCCTTAGTGACATACCTATTCCAGCGAGTTGTTATCCAGTCAGGAAGTTTCTGAAGCAATTTCTGGTTTTCTTCACAATCGTCCAAAACCCTCAAACCATGTACATGAGGCATTGCATTTTTGCAAGAGATGAGGAAATCACTAAACTCCCTTAATTTCAGTGATTCTTTGGGTCCAAGTTTTGGCCAATTGTTTAGCTTTGTTCTAAACGCTCTTTGAACTACAAAGGGGTGTCCATAACGTTTGTTCAGGGCATCCCAAGCTTGTGTGTAAGCATCCTCATCACTCCTATAAAATGTTCCTTCTAGTACACGAAGCGCATCTCCACTTATGTATCTTTTCAGATAGAACAAGCGATGTCCTGGGCTTGTACAGTTTGTTTCGATCAAGGCTTTAAAGCAGGTGCACCATTCAGTGAACTTAAGTGGATCACCCGTAAACGTGAATGGCTCTGGAGCTGGAAGTTTAGTCATTGCCAGGGATTCTTTTAGAGCTTTCACTAACAAGACATCATCTACTCTTTTCTCAAGCTCATTTTCAGAGCAAGGTTGAGCTAAAGTTTCTTGGGAAACCTTGATGCGTGAAACGTTTTCGTGATGCAGAGGAAACTGACTTGGAGGCATGGTGCTTCTTTCTTTAGCATCTCCTATTTCAGCATTCAATCTTGATTCCTCTTCTGCATACACACTGTATTCAGCTTCCATTACTTCAAGATCCCTTTGTTCCTCCAGCATTTTTAACCTCTCTTGTTGGGCTAGTACCTCTTTTCTTTGAGCTGAGATTTCTTTTTCTCTCTTTAGTTCAGCACGTTTCGCAGCCAAGCGTGCCGCTGCTTCCGCCCTTTTTGCTGACATATGACTTCCTTGCTGACTATCTCGTTCAGCTCTCGACACAGTTGAACCATAAATTGACCTGGCGTCATCTCTTTGCAGTAACTGAAGGAGTGTTTCCTTTACAGCTTCAGCATCAAACTCCTTTGTGCCAACTTCTGCGCATCGTCTTTTCAGTAGTGTAGTTATTTCACTAGTAACTGAAGTGCAGCTATCCATTCTCCTTCTTATATCTTGAGATGGTACGTTCAGTGCGCGAATACTCTCATAAATTTGTTTTAACTCTGCTTCACGTTTCTCTGCCGTCACTATCATATCATCTAACTCAGTTTGAGAGCACTCTTCTTTCAGTTTAGATCTGACAAATTGAGCTTCAGCTTTAAAGTTTAAGTAAATGAACATAAACTTCCGTTCTCTTTTTGCCAACTCGTCATGTTTGAACTCAAGCATTTTTTCTGTAGGACGCCTTTCTCTTTCTGATCGCCTAACTTCTTGCTCAACTTGTGATGATAATTCCTGGAATCTCGTCTTATTAACTTCCAGATCTGCATTAATTTCAGCTAAGCGTTGTTCACATTTTTCTCTACCAGAGGCATCAATTTCCGTTTCTAATTTCCCCTCTAATTCTGCCTTTTCTTCTTCAAGAGCTTGAATCACTTGGTCTAAGACACAAATGTCTGATCTATTTTGATCCATGTTCGTAACTTGATGTATACCACACTATTAAGCTTTAAACACTGATAACAAGCTGTAATGTGGAAATTGCAAAATGTCAGTTATTAAACAAGTTACACCCTTCTATCTATTTAGAAAATTATCAAATGCAAATATTTGTTTAAACTATTTGCACAATTTCAACCAGAATAAATGTTAAGGCAACCAAGAAATTAAATTTCAAGTTGAAAAGACAGTCTGACCTTCAAATCCAAAGGTAGCAACTCTTATTGACAGCTACATTGTCCGAAAACTTTGCAACGTTGCCGCCTTGTGGCTGTCGGTCGTCACTGCAGCAATATCTTCTTGCGTTGCACTTCAGCACGGCAAGGGATGCAGTCACGCGAAAGGCAATAGAGTTTCAATGCGACGAAATCGCGTTGGACAATTGAATGGCGACGTCCTCACTTTCACCAATGGCTGTAGTGTTCTACCGGGGTCGACTGAACGTTGTAGGCACTTCACATCGAGGTCTGGCGATCTTCCTTTTCCACGATGAACTCTTGCACTCTTCCAGGCAGGGTGAATGCACGTTTTTTCACTATAACGGCTCCTGAATGTTTTCTCCAGATCAGAAAAAATCACGCTTCAACTGATGCCTTCGATGTCTTTTATATTTAATGTCTTCTTCTCAAGAATTAGGACATTTTACCATCACAAACATCAAATGGACACCGTGAAAAAACTGAAAATAAACCAAAATTACAATCAAATTTGAGAAGAAGTAGTTTTTTCCATGACGTTGTTCAATTTAGCTTATTACTTCAAATCAATACACATCAATACACATAAACGATAAACAAGATATGTACAAACATACCGTGTGCCTTCTAATCAGGATTCAGGAGACATTAGGAGACATATTTTGATCAAAAGTCTTCTTAATTTTACACCTCTCAATTCGTGTGCGACACCTCATGTCTCTCAGTTTCTTCTTTCTTTCCGTGTTCACGCAAAATCAAATCACATGACCAGTACTTCTTATGTCACTCATTTTCTCCAGTAGGTGTCACTATTACCAAACTATCATGCAAATAAAATACAATTCCCAAAAGAGTATTATACAACATTAATAAAACAAACAAAACAAAACTTTCAAAAGAAGATGAATATTCAGCAAGAAAATACACTATGTGCGACAGCTACACCCGGACTCCACCTTGGTCCTCCGACCCTACGGCTTTGCCTTGGCTCAATGCTCCCTCAGCTCCACAGTGGCCCGTCATCCTACCAATTCCACCAGGCTCTCTTGTCCCACCGTCTCTGCCTGGGTCAGACATCAACCTGGTTCCACCACAGGATTCCTGACTTCTACACTTCTGCCCTCCATCCCTTCGGCTCCACCCTGCTCCGCTTCCCTCCGGCTCCACTCTGTCACACTGGCTCCTCTGGCTTTCCGGATCCCTGCCTCAATCAACCTTGGCCCTCCAGACTTGCAGTGTCATCCTGGCTCTGTGTCTCTTCAGCTTCGTCTGTGTCTCTACTGCGTTTGGATCCATCACATCTCTGGTTCCATCTCCCAAGCCTCAACCATTGGGTTGGGTGCATACCGGCAGGATTATGTTTTAATCATTGTGTTTGTTCCTTTCATTCTAAATTGACCTATGTGGTTTTGAAGTATGTGTCTCATTCAGTTCACCTGTTGTTGATTGATTAACTAAGTATCCCTTGTTTAGTCTGGTATGTATACTCATAGATATAATAAAGGATAGATGTCTTGTCCGCGCTGTTTGCCAATGGAGGTCGACGTCCACACCAGACGGCCATCTTGTCACAGGCAGCTCGCTCACTTTAAATAACCATAACTTGATCAATTTTCTAACAATTTTCAAACAGTCTGGTTTGTTATAAATGTCAGAGATGTAGTAATGACACTGCACACTTATGAATAATCAGTGTATCAATAAATAATCATCCAGAATTATAGCCATGTTAATAACGTTTGTAAGAAACCAACCTGTTTGTAAATCCGTCAAGGTTTCAACGAGATAAAAGTATTTGTGTTTGTGCTGATCACTCACCTTACATCAGGTACCACAGAGCCCGCCAGAAAGCTTGCCTGTGACAAGATGGCCGCCGGTGATGACGATAGAGACTCCGCCGTTAGACTTCTAGCCTTTATTATGGATATCTATGTGTATACTCGCTTCTGTTCTGTTTTTTGTCCCGTCTCGTCATTAAGTGGTTGTTTGCCCTATTCTTCTGTGGATTTTAATAAAGACAGTTTGTGTTTAGATATTCTCCTTCGTCATGCGTTGTGCATGGACATGTTTATCGAAATTAATTTTTGCTTATTTATGGTTCAATTATAATTTAAGGACAGCAGCAAAGACATTGCTTAAAAAGTGAGATTAAATACATAACGTATATTTGTGTTATTAACCTTTAGTTATTGCAGGTTTGCAGTTCTTTTTTTTCTTTCTTTGAGGAACACGGAATATTGTGCAAGTGAGATGAGTAAATGCTCGCTCACATTCAGTCTAGGACTAACCATCATGTTCACACAGCGCACAGAACCTCTGCACTTAATCCCGATTTCTCTCAACATGGGGACAGATGTCAGTAAATAAATAGGAAAACAAAGTAACAGTAAATTAGACACACCCTGCGATTTATTTAAATGTTTATTGCTGTGCTTGAAGATTACACTCCTTGGACTTTAGTTGTGTTTGGTGGGTCCGTCCAAACACAAAGACTTAAAACATTTCTATTATTTATTATTTAAATAGTAAAACAACAATTCTGTGATGCAATACATAGGCTTCACTAATAAATTCTGAACAAGCTAGACTATAGGCAAGGTGGTCACAAGAAACTATTCTGTGTGCTTATACATACAATCTGATGTACAAGAAAAGATGAGAAACATTCCATTTACCAAAAAGAAAAACACAGTCATACCAAACAATTGGTTACAAATCCTGCACACCTCAAAGAGGAGGCACATATAATGTGCTGATAGGAGGGCCAACATAAAATAAAAAGCTTCATTTTAAATACATGAGCTACTGCAGGCCCCAAGGTTCATGTGCTCACCGTGTGACAGTACATGTCCACAGACCAATAAAATATGTTTAAATATAAAGTAAATGTATGATATGATTTGAATTGTTTAAATTATTGAACGCCATCGTCTCCTTCACTTCACCAAATTCCAAAGTAATAAGTTACAAAAAAAAAAAAATTCCTCCGGCACTTTTGGGCAGATCAACGAGAAACAATTTTTGAAAAATTATTGTAAAAAACATAACAAAACAAACAAAAAAAAAAACACCCCACTTTGCCTCTTTTTACTGGTTAATGTTGGCATAGAACACAGTAAAGTCTTTGAAGATATTATTTACACATCCTCTATATTTCTCTTCTTTTTATACTGTGAGAACTCTAAGATCTACTTTGACACTTGTGGAAAGTATATCACAGTAGTTTCAAACCAGACAGTATCCAAATATAGTGCCAGGACCCCTTTAAATGCCACAACACGATAAATCAGACCAAAAACTGATGCTTCAGAAAACATTACACATTGTAAAATGTAATGATCACTTCTTACAGATGACGCTGATTCAGCACAGAAACGTTTCTCTGCCATAACTGCACATTTGGCTCAATTACATTGTATAAGAAACATTTTTGTATGACTATAAATTATTCCACATTAATATCAAATGGACTGATGTGCCTTTAATATAAGCTTGTCTGGGTATATGCTTTGTCATGCTTTTAAAAAAATTGGTCCTCTGGTCATCCACAGTTCACTGGTAGTGCTGTGTATCCCACAACGTTTTCAGCCTTGTGAATTTCCGCGATTAGGCCTCGTACACCCTACAAAGGGACGAGAAACAAACAGTGATGGGTTATACTGGGCTATACCTTTTTAAAGATGCATACATTATTATTTGTCTGTTGTGCTACCAAATTTGCCAGTAGTTTTGGGATTATAGTGAGTGACACCTACTGGTGTGGAGTCTTCATCTCATGTGAGTGTACATGGTTTTAAAGTCAGCATGAAACAGAAACAGTCTTTTCGTCCTTATTGGGGGCTTTCACACCAGGTATAGTTATAGGAGCTAAGTTATAGGAACAGGCCACCGGGGTGGTCCCCCAATA
Organism: Pimephales promelas; assembly: GCF_988280905.1. Classification (NCBI taxonomy): domain Eukaryota; kingdom Metazoa; phylum Chordata; class Actinopteri; order Cypriniformes; family Leuciscidae; genus Pimephales; species Pimephales promelas. The sequence continues at coordinate 17,134,388 of NC_142777.1, forward strand.
ACAAATTTTCCCACTAGGGCCATTTTCCTGGTTGAATTCACATTTCCGGTAGGAACTCTGAAGTGACGTAAGCCGGCCGACAGCGGCGTCAATTACTACGCAGTGATCGGATCTGTGTTTTTGTTGTGGGTCATGTTTTTTTGCGAAAGTTATGCAATTGATAGAGAAAAATGGAAGGCTAAAGGCTTTTTCATACGGGGAGGAATTTCACACGCGTTATTCACCGACGTTTAACGCCTTGTGACTAAACAAAGGGGGGCAATGTGAGTGTGTAAACCGCTGCGAAAAATGGCACGAGTAAAAGCGTCATTTAAAAAAAAAAAACTCAGATTAGTTTTTTTGGTTTGACAAGCCGCGTCAAAAACTATCCGACCAATGAGATTGGCGGTTTTGCTCACGTGTCTGGAGCTTCTGAAGTTACAGTAAAACACAACTTGGGGGCGCTCAAACACAAAACGGTCTTGCCGAGCACACATATGTAAAAGCGAAGAAGATACACGCCAAGTAGCGTATACACCATAGACATCATATAGATAGATGCCCTATCAACCGCTGCTACTGTCTATTGGCATGGACAAGCCATGGAGCTGCCATCTTAAACCGGTCATCTGCTCCGTTCAGTGTAATCTGTTTAGCATGTGCAATGAGCTGTCAGCACATTTAATTAATAATATCTCACTAAATACCGAACTGATTTTCACGTGGGTTTTTTTGCTGCAAAGGTCATATATGTACCTATGATGCAGGTCCAGCACACATGGCATGTTTTATTCACAAAATACAACCAATAGTACGGTAATGTTAAATCTTAAAGGTGGAATACCTAAGATTTTTGCATTAAAATATCCCAAAATCACAAGGCCAGAGTTATATATTTAGTTAAGATGATAACTTACAATATTCCAAAAGTTTTAAACAATGTTTAAATCGCGAGAAAATTGAGATTTTAACCAAGGAAACGGGGTGAGCTGGGTGAACTCTAAAAAATGTAACTGTGTTGACTGTAAACATTTTTCAAGAGTATTATTTAATTTCCTACTTGTTAAAAAGTTTGTCTATAATTCGTAATCAAACTATATGGTGCAAATTCCACTTATTTTTTTCAGCCCACAACCATCCTTCTCACTGATTGTCTGTTTAATATTTAACTTTGGAAAAATGTCATTTTATACGAGTAATTTGGGTTTTGATCTGTTTTTGACTTCGCTGTGCTGGAGGCCATCGTGTATATCAATGTAGAAGAGATGTTTCAGATCTCATGACATCGCTCTGCTGCTGAACGCTACCTGTGTTTGTCCTTCCAGATTTTGAACCACTTGACAAGGTTTTTAGTGCTCTGGAGTCTGGGGTGCAGACAATACTCCTGACCTTTGAAACGGGACACATTCTCCATGGTGACACTATAAACACACAGGGAAAATTATGGATGAGTGAGTGGGAAAACATTAGTCAAACAGCAACACATTATGCATAGATTTTCATCCATCGTAATTTTTGTTTATAAATGTATGCAACACTGAATTAGAGATTAAGAAAAATCATCACTTAAATTGTTAGTAGATGGCAGAAAATAGACATAAACAAAACGTTCTGAGGTGAATCATCATGACCACAGAATTCGCTGCTGAACACGTGACCAGGAAACAAATAAAAAAACAAAAACAAAGCAGAATTCATCTAAATTTTGCAATTAAGATCTGAATCATACTGACTAAGAATCCCTTGTCTTTTTTCTCGATTCTTTTTACTTTATTATTCACCTGTGCAGCCAAAAGAACATGTTTGTTGTCTCTAAACTCACAGGAGCTCTTGTGAGACTGGAGAAGCTTCTAGAATGTTAAACTCACACTCAGAATCCAGTGCCTTTTACTAGAGAGAAGGGACATTCTCGGCACAATCCACTGGGTTTGTTTTTCTCTGAGGTCAGAGCTCACGAATGCAAATCCAGACAAATGAGCTAAATGGCCATGGATTGTTAGCAAAAACTTTGAGGTTAAAATAAATTTGAGTGAGTCAATCTCATAAATGCATAATTGTTTCTTATTTGTAAAAGGATAACAAAAAAGTTTAAAATGTAAACTATATTTTTGCACTATAACTATTAAGTGCATACAGTATAATTACAAACTTAAATAGTATATATTACATAATCTTCTAATGATTACAACAGTACAGCCCTTGAATTAAGAATGTGTGCCCTTCGAGGAATGAAGCAAAGAATAAGTTTCACATTTGACCAATTTGATTTGAAATGAACAGTTTAGAGCAACATTTCCAGATCTGAACTGCTCTCTCTCTCTCTCTCTCTCTCTCTCTCTCTCTCTCTCTCTCTCTCTCTCTCTCTCATCCATGTTACAATATTTTATTGCAAGCCATGCTTTTGAATAAATATCTAATTGAATTTCAGAACCTTACTACACTGTTAAAAAAATAAATTATATATATATATATGTGTGTGTGTGTGTGTGTGTGTGTGTGTGTATTTTCATGATTTATATCAAACCTATCTTTTGTCAAATCAACTTAGATAAAGATTATCTATTTTAGCTTCTATTTACTAAACCAATCTCCTTTGTTGTATTAACTTAAATTTTTTATTTCAATGAACTCAATTTGAAGGTAACTAGGTAACTTACTTTTAAGTTAAACCAATAATCATTTTTACAGTGTAGAATATTCCAGCTCTGTAAATGCACTGCAATACCGAATATGACCAGCAGATGGAACAGTAATGTATAGTAATGTTGACAATAAAAAAGACAAGCTTATCACAAACACAAGTTTGCTTCACATCGCAGAAATCCCACTTGGATCTTATAGGCTTCATGAACAGAATACATTTTCATTACATAACCACGCGGAGTAATTTTGACTAAGCTCTCTACAACTCTCTTCTAAGCTCTCTACGCAGCAAGTGCGCCACTAAATTGTCATACGCATCCTCCTGGAAAATCCAACTAAAACAGCGTCTGTTGGCAGCTAATTGTGTTGGATATATGGCTAATCTAAGATGGTGATTTATGCTCATAATTGGCTGGTCTAAATTGTTTTGGTGGCCGATCAGCTGCATTACCAGACAGCAACAGTCTGGTTTGAGCTGGTTGAACTGGTCGGGACTGGATTGAGCTGGATGACCATGCTTGACCTTTCTAGCAGGTTTTGAAGCAGATGGCACTACATTTTTTATTATTTTTATATGCTTAACATCTACACATGCTTGAAATGGCTCTTTTCTACATTGTTCATTTCTTTGCGAAATCTTATTAATAGACTAGTCCATTAAAGCCCATTAGAATTTTATTGTTACAACAATATTACTGTTTCTTATCCAGTTATCCTGCCTATTTCAATTGGAAGTCATACACATAGTAATACAATACACAAAACACATGTTACAGACTCAAAACAAGGAAATTAAAGATTTTTTTCCAACTCACAATATCATCTTTTCTTGGCAGTACGGATGTTTAGGCTTGATCTCCAGCTTTTGTACATCTTTGTACCGGATCTTCGGGCCTTTTCTTGTGCATCTGCACTTGTACGCTAAGAAATGAATAAAAAGGTTTAGTCTCGAGACAAACCATGCAGTAGACGGGTGAGTCTCAAAAACAACATATGCCAAGAAATTTCTGATTCATTTTGCACCCCAAAAATTATATTTGAAAAGAAAAGAAAAGAGAATAGAAAGAACAGTATAATTACATAAAGAAAGTAGAACGTGTGCCCACATAAAAAATTAAGCCAAATTGAATGCGTCATATTCATACAAGTGCTTCTTTAATAAAATATATATATTTACATTAACAAATTAATTGTTACTAATATTTATGTGATTTATTTCAAATGTAAAGTAGGCTACTACAACTGTAAATATGCATGGTACTTTTGTTTCCTGATTTATGACTTTCATATTAATGAGAATGTCTTTTTATTTATTTGCATTAAAGTAATGAGAAATTGTTAGGATCCTGCTTTATTCTGAAACCAGGCATAGTTCTTGTTTAGATTGTGTTGTGAAATGTGACATAGACATTTCTTCCTGAGATTCTTTCTAACAGGTTCCAGTATTTCTCTAACTTGTAAAACACTTGCAAAACTGAATTGACAAACGAGGTTGCGCAAAATCAACAAACAGCATCACTGCGTGGTGATTCATTCAAGTGACATTTGCTGTTTTCACTCTCTTTCAACATTCTGGCTGAGAGGCAGGTGAGCTGCTGAAAGACGTGTGACCCACATCTAATCCCTCATCAATCTTCTCTGCTCCATTCAGCATCATCTCAGGACAGAAGCCAACAAGACTCATCCAGCAGCAACACAAAGAGCCACTATTTACTATCACTGGCCAAGTTTTGCAGAATGAACTTGACTGTCTCAGAGAATAAGAGATGTTTGATAGTTGCACTATAAGGCGCTGTTATTATGCTGGAAAAGTTGTAAACATTTGATAAAACAAACAAAAAATGTTTCTTATACTCTTAATGTTTGCCTACTCTTAACTTCGGATAAAGCTAAAACATTGAATTCTGTATTGATATAGGCTAGCCTACTACACATATTCGCAAACTAAATTAATAAACTTAACTTAGAAAGAAAAAGAAAAAAAAACACATCACACAAACTCACCTTCTGTATTGAGTGAGTAAACGGCGATCACCAGCAAAAGTAAAGCGGCCGTAGAGCGATTCATCCCAAATAGTTGGTTGAGAACCTCCAGCAGCAGCCTCCGGTCTGTTTGTGCCACTCAAATCCAATAATCGAGATCCTCAAACAGAGTGAGTTTGATGATATCCCCGGTCTCTGTTTCTTTGAGGTCAGTAGCAGGTTGAAAGTGCTCCGCGAGACGTCAGGCACAGCGTTGGACGCGCTCTTCTCAAACTGATGAGACGCTCTCGAGCGCGCTGAGCTTCTATAAACACACGCTCGAGCGCCTCATTGATATGCAGAGCCCGCCGACGAATTAACGGTGGCGGTGTCTCCAATCCAAGCGAGTTGCCTTCCTAGACATCATTTTTTTTGCGCCGTGTGGACGCAGTCAATGCTGTCTAGGCAGCTCTCTAGGTTTTAAGACACGGTCCACATATCCCCAGTGAAAAATATACAATTGAGTTATAAAGTTTATGTTGTCAGGAGAGATAATTGCATTGGCTTTCATGCCTTCACTCACTTAATTTACCCTCATTGATTCTTGCTCATGAATTAAGGCTCAGTTTCACTCTTCTGTAAGAGTCTTTAGACGAGTTCTGTCTTTAGAGAATCTTTATACTGGATCCTAAAATACTGTTTTTTAATTTTTTTTAAGTCTTACAGAATTCTTAAATATTAATATAACTTCCATTAGAAATTGTTGACAATGATAAGATCTATCTAATATAGGCCAACATAATTCTTTGATTGATTCACCAAGCTGTAGGTAAAGAAGGTTGCAATCAGTGATATTATGTGCTTCATTCGGGGGTTGTTTAAGTGTAAAGCCTCTTACACACTATTAATATATATATATATATATATACAACAATTTTTACATTGCTTTAACTCATCAAAATAAGTATAGCCTATAAGCAATATTCAACTTTTTATAAGTTATACAGGATTCAGTTTAATGTAATTTAAGTTGAAATGAATAAGCACACAATTGCATAATGGTGACAATTGCTTGGAGTTGGTCACACTAATGTCATCACTGGCATTTTCTTTTCAAACTGAATTAGAATGGAAGAAACAAAACAACATTTGGCATCTACAGTATTTATTCACAGCATCTAGTTCATGTCGAATTTCATATATATTTCAGGACATTACCAAACGACCTTCTGAAAGGTTTAAAAGACATAGCCAGCAAACTTTTTTTTTCAAAGATGCAAATTTTTTTATTTGCACATTGCACAATATGCAAAAGGTGTTTCTATGTATGTCAGACAGGTTTATTCAATAAGCAACCCAGCGTAAGCTATTTGTATAGTTGCTGACCTATTTTATTTACTTCCATAATATAATTTACAATAATATTTTGCTAACAATATTTGTATGTCATTGAGTAAAACTATAGATATTGTTGTCAGCACTGGCCCAGTGTTTGGTTTTGTAAATGATACCCCTGAGAAGACTGTTTCTGGTCCCCCCCCCCCCCCCTCATGCATGGATGATTGGAGGAAATAAAGCAAACCATCTGAATACCTGTGTCTACGGAGAAGAGCCTCATCCCAGCTGTCATCAGTCGTACCTCACTCCATTTCATGTCCGTCTGTGGTCGATCCAAAGGTCCAGGAGAAATGAAAAGCATGAAAATAATGTGAAGCTACCCTTCATTCTGCCTGACTGGATGTAATAGAAACTTAATGGTAATCGACAATATCGATGCCCCTCTTTAACCCAAATCAACTAAAATTGTCATGTGCATTTATGTTGTCAGTCATACCAAAAACAGGCAGCTATATTTTTTATTGTTAATGTCATAATACCGAGATTGTCTGCTCAGGGAGAAAAAGAAAAAGCATTGCAAAAGCATAACTGAATATAAATTTATTGCAAAGAAATTCGGTTTCACTTTATTTTGATGGTCACTTTAACACATTCTGTTGTCTATAGTGACATTGAACCTATATGTCTACTTACACTCATTAGAGTATTAGTAGAGTATTAGCAGACTGGTAGGGTTGGGGTTCGAATAAGTTGTTGTGCAAAGTACTTATAGTCCATAGAATGTCTTTTGGAGGAGCATCACAATAAAGAATTAGCAGATATTAAGCAGACAGTCTACTATTACTCTAATGAGAGTTAGTTGACATGTAGTTGCAAAGTTACTTGTAGTCAATAGAATGTGAAAAAAGGGACCATCAAAATAATGTGTTACTAGAAATTCATTGAACAGAGCCTTGTGCTATACAAATGATGCTGGATCTCTTTACATTATGATAAAATGTGTCCACTATAAACAAATTGTCCCAATACCTTTTTCTTCATTTTGAACTGTATTGTTTTATCTTTAAAAACTTAAAATATTTTGAAATGTGTGATGTGTAGTTTTAAGAGCAGCATAAGAGTCCAAAAGCTGAACTTATCAAAGCAGACTTACAATGAAACATTTTAATTGGTGAATGACTCTATATAGACTAAGCAAAAAGAAGGTTACCTAAGGAAGCACAGAAGGGGCTGGTGTGGTAAATCAGTGGGTGATCTAAAATAAACGCATACCCAGTTCTAAAGGCAGCTTTAATGAATCAAATCTGCTGCTTTTACTCTGTCCCAGCCACATGCTGGAAACTATGCGAAACTCTCGCCATTGATCACCTTCCTTCATGATTATAAAAGGACCTGACTGACCCTCCATAAAATGAAGCTCATTCCAGCCAAGCATATTGGAGCAATTACTCTTGATGTGTTTATAAGATCATTCTAGACAAAGGACATTTTTGGCATACAGTCCATCCTCCTTCTCTTTGAAAAATGTTTGTTTCCAACAGCGATAGAGAGAGGATACATAAGGGTCACTGAGATTTACCACAGCTGATAATACCTTATAATGTGATAATACCTTAGTCGTTGTATAATTATTTGGGAAAGGGAAATGCATAGATCAGGGGTCTGTTCTGAAAGGGTTGCGGACAATCAAAGGCTGCATTCACGTCCAAACAATATAGTTTTTTGGCTCATATTCATTTTCCTCACTTGATAGAATCAAACTAAATTAGGCAGAATGGAAATGTTAGGGTTAAGTTAGGGTCATTCTCAAAAACAGTTTACAAAAGGTAATAGAATATCCGCACTAAATACAATTAACTTAAAAACATGGATAAACATTGTTGTGTGCAGTGAATTATTGGCTGTTGGAAGCAGTAAAAGAACCCAAATTCAATAGACATTTAGAGACCCATTAATACATTTTAAAAACATGTTTTAAAGTGCATTCATGCTTACATTTTGAACAATTTTAGGATTGCGATCAAGTGACGGTCCACTTGATGTGCAATTTAGGTTTTGAAGCAACAAGATTTAACAAGATAAGGGCCTTTGATTAAATGCATTAGCGTGACGATGAAACTATTTTGTTTTTCCCCACTCACAGGCCCATTTTACTTTATTGTTGCTCTTTCATTAACTAATAAGTTCAGATAAAACCTTCATGTCTTTGTTGCATGATGATATAGTCCGTGGGATTTAATATGTCTTTGTTATGAAGCGTATTTGCACTGCATATCAGCACCAAATCTCTGCTGTTAAAAGGGAAGCACCGTGACATAACAAAGCATACCACGTCAACAAGCATCAAACCGGCTCCTTTTTTTCTTGATCAGGCATGTCTGTGAAAACTGCTGTCGCAGAAGGGTGGAGTTTGTAATTACACGTAATGATTTTAAGGCAGGTTAGCCGATGGCCAGCGGGCTCTCAGATTCTTCATGTTTACGTGCTCCGTGAGAGAACATGCTGGATAATTGCTGTGTAGTATTCCACTAGCCTAAATGTCCTGGACGAATCATAGGAATGCATGTGTTAAATAACATGCAAAGGGAAGGCTATACTGCATAAGACCGAGAATACCTTAACAGGAGACAAAGAAGATGCATTTGACTTGCAGTGTCACAAATAGTTTTTTAGAAGACTTCATAACAGTTTATAGAGTGAACAATTTACACTTTGGTTGTAGAATAATTGTCATCACATTGACATATAAACAGAAGCATTTGAACATACCAGAATCCTTCAGAGTAGATCTGTTCAGCATTAAAACAAGTCGAGATGTTGGACACATCTAGTCAGGTTTCTGTACACTTCTCTGTATTTTTCTTCAAGAGCCTGGTTTCAGTGAGTAAATAAATGTGACGAGAACACTAATCTATATAATCTGATAATGTTACATAACACTGTCTTTGGAGCTTGCTGATCGTCATCACATGTCTGTGGTGGATTGGACATTTTCAAAGGCAGGTTTGTTGTTGTGCTTATATAAGTTTCCTCATCACCAAATCAATTTGAAAAGGGATCTTAATTACCATCAGATACAGGGTTAACAGTGTTTGAGATCCCTTTAATATCATTTGTTGTTGATAAATCCAACCTAACCTGTTCGTTGACATGACAATTACAACACACACAATACGTAACACGTCAGTCCAATTCCATTTTAATAATGTGATATTTCTTGACGCGCACGCGAGTCAAATCAATTTACAAGGCACATTTGACGTGCCACACAATGGAATAACTACGTCAAACTAGCCTATGTAATATAAAGACAAAGTGCTACAAATATACTTTCGAACAATTCAACACTACAAAACAATTCACACTCAAAATGCTAGGACATTAAACAGGATTTTAATATGTAGTACAGGAGTATCAAATGCAGAGGTATATCTATTGCCTCCTGGAAGCAACAGAGACATCTTGATCACCTTTAAACTTTAATCAGGACAGAATTGCTTTGAAGATTTATGAGAGCCAGAGATAGTTTTTGGTTATCGGATTGGATCAAATCTTGAAAATGGGTTGTTCAAAAGGTAAAGAAGGAATCGGAAATCAGAATAGATCAGGGAATCCAATCCTAGTTTTAAACTGGATCAAACCTACAGTTTGTGTTGTTCAAAACTTGTCAGTGGGATTTGGACAACTTTGATCCAAAAAAGCAGGATTATCCTGATCCCAACAGGGGGTAGGATTTCAAGGTGGATTTCAGGAATAAAATGTAGTAAAACTTTAAAATTGGTCAAATAATACATTTGTATCATTTGTGTAAATACTTTTATATATATATTTTGCACTTGACTTGTGTAACCGTTGTAACAGTGATAAAATAGACATAGGCTAACAATTTAGCTATTCAGCATAGTAAAGTAAAAATAAAATAAGAATTATCTTGTCCCCATTTGTGTTTTGTCTCAAAAAAAAAAACAAAAAAAACACTTACAGTGCCCCCATGTTGGCTCTTCTACCTGTTCTTTACAGTACTGGTAGCCCACATTGTGATATGTTAATCCATTTAGAGCACTGTTAATTCGGATTTGGTAATCTTGAAAACTGTGTATCTAGATCAGGGCGATCCAGTCCAATGTTGCTTGAAAAACCGGCATAAAAGTAAGATAGATTGCCTGATCCTGGATAGGAAAAAATGGGATTTCCAAATCCAGATCATTTTGATCCAGATTAAATGTTTTGAACAACTGAGATTCAGTGACACAAATAAAACAAATTCTATAATGAACTTTACTGTTTTGTTGGTTTAACTTAAAAAAGAAAGTTAGTTTCCTTAAAAGTTGAGTTGAAAAAATAGAAAAATAGAAACTCAAAAATATTATGCTAACTGAACCACATTCATTAACTAAGTTCACATAACAGAAGATAAAAATTTAAATCAATATTAGTTTTTACAGTCTTGTATTAGTAAAGATAGGTCAGTTTTAAATATAAAAAGATTTTTTTGTGTTGTTGGTGCCAGGATCCTGGTAATTGTATGTTGGGCAGGTGAAAATGAGATGAATAACAGATTCTTATTTACTGTACAGTACAGCAAGAATGAAACAGTCAACTTCACGGGAAAACACAGTCAACTTCGCGAATCCTGGAAGAAGCCATCTTTGAAAAATAGTCTCTACCAGTCGATCTAGGAACACCAATCCATGTGCGCTGGTGAGATGTGAATAAGGTGATAAGGTGAGCGCGAACAGTAGGCTACGTATACAAATTGAAGAGAAGAAAACGATTTGTGTTTGTTTCTTCCGGAAACAACGGACCATATGAGATTCTGCACAGTTCAGCGCACTTGGATCGGCGTTCGTAGGTCGACTGGTAGAGACTATTTTTCAAAGATGGCTTCTTCCTGTATTTGCAAAGTTGACTGTGTGTATAAAATATCTTCTTATTAAACTGTATGGACACTGACAAAGTCCTTAATGCTTCGGTTTGAATGTAGGGACCCTTGTTATGCTGTCGTGTTAGTGTGGGGCTATTTTGAGCCTTGTTAGTGGTAATAACAAGCGATTTTTATTTGTCATTACTCTATGCCCTATACTAGCATTATACTAGCGATATAGGCTAAAATGATTTTAGAGATAAAACTATTTACATTCAGCAATCATGAAAACAAATCTCAGATAACGGTTGAATAGGTAACAATGTGTAATTAGACCAAAGGTTAATTTTGCGCCGGAGTTGTCCTTTCAGTGTGGGTTAACACTGGGTCAACAGTAAGCATAGATCTAATTACACCTCGATTAATTGTTTGCATTTTTTACATTTAAAAATAGAAGTAAAATCAACGCATTCTCACCCCAAGGCGTCGCCTTTGACAATTTAAAAAAATATGAAAGTGCACTGAATCAAATTAATTTAAATGTTAGTACAGATTAAAGATCCTTAATATAAGTGGGAATGTTTCTTTTTAAAAGTGAAGTTCTCTTCTGCAAATAAATAAAACAAATCTGGTACTGATCAAATAATCGATCAGAGTAGACTTTGTTTACAAATTACTAAAATGTTGTTCAAAGTCATTTTATGCTTCCTGCTAAAAAAAATTGATTTAGTTATGACAAAAAAAATCTGGCTCTTCAGAGAAACTGTCAAAATCTTGGTGCGAATCTCACATCTCTGCACGATCAATCAGAGAATGATTTCCAGCTGAGTCTGTTGCCTTCCACAAGAATTTGGGTTGGTGCTCATGATGGTGAAGAAGTAAGTTGAATGGTGTGCCCTAAATAAACCTATTTGTTTGTCTAAACTGAAATTTCTTCTTTAATCAAAGGCAAAGTTTCTAATAAAGATAATTTGATCCAACGCTGAACTTGATTAGCTTAGGTCTGACCACTAGTGCACTTCTTGTATTCATTCTCTTCACTTATTAGAACGGAGAGTGGTTGTGGACTGACGGAGTTGTGTATGACTATAACCACTTGTGCTCTGGAGAACCGTGGTCCCGAGAACTATTTGGAGATCAACTGGAACTGTGAGTGCACTTTTTCAATTATAATTTTATATCAAACAGTAATGTTAAATGACTCGTTTGGATTTCACCAAGTGCCTTAAGTTGAACACCATTGATTCTAACACCACTGATCAGAGTAACTGATTTCATTATTCCACCCTACAGCTAACCGTTGTTGGAACGATGCTCCCGGTTCAACCTCAATGAGGTATATTTGTGTTTCGGAGGTGTGAGATCATATTCAGTCATCCTGCCCAAACAGTCATCGAATTAATAATAGCTTTGAATCAAAGCATGTGCATTGTGGACAATCAAATAAATGTATATTGCATGTCAAGCTTTGAGTTTGATTTTGCTTTTGTTGTATATCTCCTTTAGTGAGTCACCTTAGTTAATTTCAAACTTGTGCCAAAAATGACCGTCAAGCATTGTTCCTGGGTAACATCAGATCCAGGTCACTGTCACAGGCCACACAGGCCACGATGGTCCAAAAGTCCTTTGCAACACATACAGGGTGAATTTATGAAAGAAAATGTAAAAGCTCGAAAATGTATACTCGTTTTTTTAGAGGGTTTATGGAAATCCTTGACCTTTCCTAGAGGATATACCTGTGTATCACATAGACAACACCACTGGTCATCGCCCTATAATGAGAACTTGTCGTCACTGGTCACGCTCAGTCTGCTCTCTGGTTCTTTGCTGGTTCCCTTCAGTCCCTTGTCTTTTATCGTGAAACATTGCGGTGTGGAAAAGCCTCTGGTCTTAAGGTTGCCAGCTTCACCAAAGAAAGTGGATCCCCTGGCTCCGCCTCCAGCCGCTGATCCCGTCACTCCACCTCGACCCATCAGCCTGTTGGCTCCACCTTGGCTCCTCCCAGACCAGACACATGACAAACCGGGAGTGTAACAGCTCTTTCACTAAACCAAGAGAAAACCCAGACAAGGGTGACAGAACTATGACATGGACAGCTTAAGTTAATTGTGTGATGTTCTTTGACAGGCTGTCCAAAAAATCTCCTATAAATGTAGCTGCCTTTCGAGAGGCCTCTCGTAATGCATAAGGCTAGCATACGCAATGGGAAAACTCCTTTTCCTGAGAATGTTGAAGCCAAATTTTTAAAACGCATCCATTTCACCAAGACATGACGTTTTTCCAAGCGTAATTGCTCTGTTGAAGCCAGGAGGTTTATTTAATGGGTGAGACTGATGAAATACCAGCACCCATGTGATAAACTCATGCGTTTTAAGAACTTTCTGTCCAAACATCACATGCCTTACTCATCAAACCTGCCAAAGCACGCAACACATTTGAAGGCCTTGGAGGCAGGAGTACCAACGCAAGGCTGGTGTTTAATCCAGATTGGATGTGTCATGAGCTTAGAATGGTTCTTGGGAAAATAAAGCCTGGCTTATTATAACTGTCAGAGAGTGCTGTCCAGAAAACCATCCCACTACAGTGTAAATAAACAGCAGTTAAATAACCTGATTAATCCCGCAAGGCCTAGCACTCTCTCTCTCTCTCACGCACACACACGCACACATACAAGGGCCCCTGTGTTTTAAGGGGACTTTCCATAGACATAATGTTTTTTATATTGTACAAACTGCACATTCTATACCCTTACACTAACCTAAATGGCCCCACAATGACAACATATTTTGTCTAAATTTTGAAGAATGAAACTTTTAAATATTGAGACTTAGTTTCAGGGGTCTTTTCTAATTTACTGATCAGCATTGTAATTTATTGTTTTTATATTTTAATTATTAATAAAATATAGTTTAAAAAAATTGGTTCATGAAAATAAATAACACTAACTAGTCTATGTACAGTATATTCATATCAGATCTTAAAATTGATTTGTTTATGCAGGGTAAACAAGAACACTAAGGACATGCATCTATATACTGAGTACAAGCTGTAAGCTGTAAATAGAATATGGGTCACTCTGGCATTGTGTTTTAAAGCCAACAAAAGAATAACGTGATTAAAGTGTTAAATAGTTAAGTGACATGTAAATTGATAGCTAAAACAGTCAGAAGATAGCCTATGTAAGGTATACAACCCAAAGAGAATGTGCTGCCATCCAAAAAAAAAAAAAAAAAATGCTCTTGGCTGCGATCCAATTCATTGCTATGGGGTATTGACGTGTATAGTGAATATTTAAAATCTTCCACTCGTCTCAGTCCTCCTCCCTCAAGATGTTTCTGGCAAACATCGACAGTGCAATATTTATTTGTTTTCCAATTTAACTTCATTCTGTATTTAATCGGAGCGCATCATAGTCATTGTTATTAGCACAGAACAGATGCAGGTAAAAACTGCGTCCAAGTATGAGAACCCAGAGGAGTGCATTTTGCTCGGGCAGAAGAATCAGGCACCTTCCTTTAAGCTTAGGGCTCAACCTTGGCTGGGAAGTTGAACTGGTAATGGGCAGCCAACCCAGCATCTTAGCAACTGCCATTGACCTGCTGCGGAAACTATGTGTGAATGAGGCACAAGTCCTGAGACAAGTTTGCACCCAGGGTATTGGGCCATTTTTTCATGGGCCATAATAGTGGCTTTGTGCACACATTATCTGCAGGCCTGGAGGACCCTACTTGGGATGAGAATCACGGGAGACAAAGCAGATGCCCGCTGGTGTAATTGCACCAATAGTGGCATACCTTGTGCACCACAACTGTTGTGTAATGAAGGCAATGGGAAAAATGCATTTTATTTGTTATTCCATTGCAAAAACAAATACATGTGGGCGTGTTTTTTTTTTTTTTTATCCCTACTTAGCCTTTGCTGTGAATGGCACATGTCATTGGCATCTGCAATCACCAGAAGACGTTGTTCAACGTCAGACTGACAAATCGAATCACTCCATTGTGGGATTATGAGAGAAAAGTTGATAAATGCAGGACAATGGTCCTATTGTTCTGATGGAGGAGGAGGCAGTGTAATATTCTGAGTCACAAAACATCCTGGTTATTACATAGAGAGGCGCATGACATGCTTACAATATATGAATAATAATGACGCATTTGAATAGTGACGTTGGAAACTCAAACTCCTGAACACTGTGGCTTCACACAACAGAACTATGGCAAAAACTGAGCATTTGTTTAGTATTTTCAACAAAAGCCGCTCAATACAGCACACTGCAAAAATGATCAAATAAACGGTGAGAGATTCACTGGAACTTTAGCAGCTAATTGCTGTAACTAAACACAATCCTCTTAGTGATTATATCAGGATTCATGTGCTGAGGATTAAGGGAAATGTGCAGAGGTTGTTTTGTTCTGGATCAAGAATGACAAATAAGCAAATAGGGCTCAACACAGCTGGGTGACTGAAAGGCAAAACTGAGGGGGAGAGATCACAGTGAAGCCACACAATAGATAGACTGTAGAGATTTCTTCGGGTTTGGAAGATCTGGCACTAATCTGTATTTCACTGGGGAGAACAATGCGAAACTGAGATATTTCGTGAACCACTTTAAACTTTATTGTTCAACAGGGAAATGCGTCATCGCTTGCCGGAAGCATTTAATCATGTCAACCCACATAAATTATATACCGATATAGCATAATGGCAATTTGAATGCCAAATATTTTTTCCTTCCTTTCATCTTCAAGGAATTATGAGTCACTGAATGTCTACTGATAGTGGTTCTGTGGAAAAAGAAAAGTCCAACGAGAGAGCATAAATTAGGTCTTTATAAAGATACCCTTGCAAAAAAGAAGTTTGTTTAATTGTATTGAATGTGCACTTGCGTACTGCAAATTTAAAATATTATATACTTTCAGATATATTAACGCAATAAATCCGTTTGAATGTACTTTATAGTGCACAATTTATGAACACACTTAATTAAGTGTTACTTTAAAGTACATTTTGATCATGTTAATGTCTTTTGTTGTGCTTTAAAGCAGTGCAGTTATTTTGATGTGTTACTAAAGCACATGTAAATCATTTGAAGTGTAGTGTGTTATTCAATATTATATTTAAAGTTGATGTAGTTTAAACATACTAAAATGCACCTTCATCATTACTAATTTGTACACTGTAAAAAGTTATGATAGCGTGTTTTTACATTACTTTTTAAGATTCAACTTGTTTTTAAAACTGTTTATTTTTTTTAAGTTGTTTAAGTATTTTAAGTTGAAAGGAATTAAAAATGCATTTAAAAAATATAATTGCATAATATTAATTTAAACTGTAAACCCTTTTTCTTAATTGAAATTGACATGCAATTAAGTGTCCAAAAACATTCAGTGCACATTCAAGTATATTCTTTTAAAGTATATTTTTAAGCATAGTAAGCTATGCTTAAGTTTGCATTTCCCCCCTGCAAAGGTTGGACTACATGTGTGGCAAATCATTCAGAAGCTAAAAACTCACCACACCTGTAATGCACAGGAAACGTTCATCCTTTCATTCAGTGCCAAACAAACCACGCTTTTCTTTCCAGAACAAGCCATCATCACAACGCAAACAGAGCGGATCACGTCCCTCTTTAGTGGAGATTATATTACAGTAGCAGGGAAGGGCATTGTTCCCTGTTTCTTTGGCAAATAAGGCAAACATTTCCATAAGCAGTTACGAAAAGAACAGGTGGAAGAGTCACATGCAGATGACAAGACAAGTTTAACATAAAAAGTTCCCCATCCCTCCACTGAAGACTCAAAACAGAGAAAGGCCTTGTGCATTGGTGTCCTTTTACTGATGAATCCTACATGATAATGCTTAAAAGAGACTCCCAGGACAATAAGTGTCGTCAGGAATCCTCTGGAATGTTATGTAACCGAGCCCTTAGGATTAGTAGTGCTATTACAAGCAGAAACAATATAGCACTTTTTCCTCAAATTTCGACATTAATAGGATGTTTTGTTTACTCTTCAATAAAATCATGTGGTCCCATGGTGCAGCGGCCGCTCATCCATCTGACCACGTGTGTCAGGGTGAGGGTGTCCATACCCTCTCACACACAGCAGGGGGGCCTTGCTTAAAGCTGCCAACCTCAGCAGGACGCTAATGACTGTCTCTTCGCCCAGCGTGGCAGGGGGTGTGAAAGCATGTTGTGCGACTCCAGAGGCACTGCAGAAATTAGAGCGGCAGCTCCGTAGCGGCCGCCTTCTCAAGCATGAGAACCCGATTCACATGCACACGCATGGGTCTCGCTTCAATCTGGAGGTCCCATGGAGGTGTGTCATTTCCAACCACATACAGTTCATAACATTCTGCTTTAATGTCATGTGCAATCACACCGGAATTTCAAAGCAAGAATATGGTAACATTAAATCAATGCAATGGCAACTTGACATTCTTAAAGATGAACTGAACTGAAATTTGAGAAAAGGTGATATAACAGATGTATTTTATTTATTCTCATTGGTACAATTTTTAAAATGGCAGAATTTGTTAAAAGGGATAAAATGGTACATTGAAAGTGTTGTTTTTGTTACACGGGCGCCGCCATGTTGGATTTCAACGTTCGACTACGTCACTGGCATGGTAAGCCACTCCGTTGCCTACCCGCACCAGCAGAACAGCCGTAGCTTGTAAACAGTCTGAGGCTAGCTGACATGGCTGAGGAAACAGATTTTTTAGCGACACACTATTTAGAGATGTGTACTTTCGTCAATGAGTACATGAAACGTCTGACAATGCACAAAATGTTTATTTACACAAGTTACAAGTTCAATGCATCACGTTAACGTTACTCGAATCCTTGATATTCGTGTGAGGGGGAAAAGATCCCTGATGTATAGTTCACTGTAAAGGATGGCATTTTCTCCTTCCTAAATGTACCCTCGCTCATAGAGTGAACGGCCAGTACGCTGTTAATCTAAACAATCTGAAGGAAAAGTGTAACAAGTTAGCCCAGCCGTCACCTATTCGTAAAATACCCTGCTACTTATGGGGCGGTCCAGCGTCTCAGCTCGGACATCCATTAGAGACAGCATAGCCTCCTTCAACACGTTTCTCTCACCGAACAGCATCCGAAATGAACGGTGCATGGTGATGCATTTTTCGCCGATCAATAAATGTCCATGTTGACCTCTCTGCAACAGATCGTCTCCGTGCAGTGTCTATGCTCCACAGCGCTCGCGCCCACAGTCACTTTCCCCCAAACGATCCTGTACTGCAAGTGAAGCCTGAAACTGATCGTCCTCCATGTGGTGGTAGTCAGACACTACCGGCCTGTCCCTCACAGGCTCAAATGCGTAATCCATGCCGTTAAAAGCGCTCATTTTCGTCTGTGTATACAGGACCTACAGCTGTTGTCTATGGCGTTCCGCGGGTCCTACCATGCCAGTGACGTCATCGGAACTGCCAGCGCTAACAAGCGCAATTTTGCGTTGCTTAAAAAAGCTATATTAATATATATTTTAAAAAAATGTTTAGTGTAATTTACTTTTAATTGTCATAAACAACACGTTTTCAACGTCGATATTTTTCAGTTCAGTTCATCTTTAAGAAGTCAGTACCTCTGGTTCTGAATATGATAATATCAGGGAGAAAATTGCAAACGTCTATTACAGTATGGCAGTTCATTGTAGTCTCCCTGACGAAAAATTCAATTCATTCATTGCTATAGGAGAGGATTCATTTTCTAAACTCCTTAAATCATCTAAATTGACAACATATATGTCAGACCCTTTACTGACTAAACTACTGAAAGAGATGCTTCCAGAGGTCAAAGATCATTTTCTTAATATCATAAATTCATCTTTGTCATTAGGATATGTACCAAAACTTTTAAGCTTTTAAGATGATTAAACAAACACAACTTTATCCTACAGAATTAGTCGATTACAGGCTGATCTCGAAACCTACATTTTCTGTCAAAAACACTAGAAAAGGCAGTATCCTTACAACTATGTTCCTTTTTAGAAGGAAATGGTATCTGCAAGGATTTTCAATCAGGATTTAGACCGTATCATAGTACTGAAACAGCTCCCATTATTAAAAAATGATTTTATTCACAAAATATGACACAATGCTCGATCTTAGTGCTGCATTTGACAATATCAGCCACAAAATTCATTTAAATAGATTCAAATGATGTTGACATTAGTGGAATTGAACTCTTATGGTTTAAATCATACTTATCTGACCATTATAAGTTTGCAGCAGTTAATGAAGGGATTTCTTATAGGTCAAAAGTTCAGTATGGTGTACCACAAGGCTCAGTACTAGGACCGTTGCTGTTCACTCTGTACATGCTACCCTTAGGAGATATCATTACGAAGCATGGCATTAGTTTTCACTGTTATGCTGATGATACTTAGCTCTATATTTCTTCTTTCCCTGACAAAACTTACCAGTCCACAAAATTAATGGAATGCATAGCTGATATTGTGTCGTGAGGTTGAAGCAGACGAGGTAGTATGATCCATTTGCAGATTGACTTTATTTACACTACTCAGACTATACAAAGACAGACACAGGAAACAGGAATCAGGAAGAGAAGAACCAGCAAAAAACATTAAGGACCCACAAAGACTGAACTAGACATACAGGCTTAAATACAAGGGTAAAAAAGCTAACAAGATAACAAGAGGGTGTGGCTAATAGATAAACACCTGTGACAGACCAACAAACATAGCTGCTAAGCATGAAACAAAACAGAAACACAGACTAGAGACATGCATGAAACACGACAGAAACACAAACTAGACTGTGACGAACACGAAACCAGACAGAAACACAGACTAGCCTTGTGACATTACCTCTCCCTTAAAGAGCAAATACCAGATGCTCTTCAGAATATAGTAGAGGGTGGTGGTGAAACAAAGACTTTCTTGGGGGAGGTGGGAGGGCCAGGTCAATGGAGCAAACTGTGCGGGCGGCCAGGGCGGAGCATGCCATATATGCAACCATGGCGGACCAGACAGTTCAGGAATGCTCAGGGACAGACGATTTCGCGCCCCTGGGCAGCCGTGGTGTTATGTGCAGGCTCTGCAGGGCTGAAGTGTAGTGCAGGCTCAGCAGGCATGATGTGAAGAGACTCAGGCTTGGCAGAGATGATGTGAAGAGACTCAGGCCCGGCAGGCACGGCGTGAACATTCTCTTGTGCGGCAGGTAAGGCTTGAACATTCTCTTGTGCACCAGGCACGTTGTGTACAGTCTCAGGTTCAATGGGCCTGACGTGCTTTTGGACCAGGAACAGCCTCCTCCGCAGAGGATTTAGAGACAGCTTCCTCCGCAGCGGCCTCAGTGACAGCTTCCTCCGGCAGTGGGTTCAGGCATGGTGGGCATGACATGCACTATGACAGGGTTTGGGAAAAGTGTGAATGCTTGCTTTCATGAAGGCAGGTGTGAAAAGAGTGGCTGTCACTTTAGGTCAGGTTGGTCTAATGAGTGTGATCATGCATTTAGTCAGTTGAAGTGGAAGTTAACGACGGCACATATGCTTTGTTTTGCAGACTTCACTTGCCCTTTCGTCCTCGAAACTGATGCAAGCCAGAATGGCTTAGGGGCCATTCTGTACCAGATACAGGATGACAAGAACAGGGTCATTGCGTGTGCAAGCAGAAGGTTGCGTAACGCAGAAAGGAATGATCGCAATTAAAGTAGCATGAAGCTCGAACTTCTGGCCCTTAAGTGGGCTGTCGTCGAGTAGTTTCATGGCTACTTACTTGGGTCTTGGTTTGAGGTGATTACAGACAATAATCCGCTTTGTTACTTACAGACTGCAAAGGTAGGGGCGATCCAGCAGAGATGGGTAGCTCAGCTGTCTGTTTTCAACTTTGAGGTGAAGTAGTGCCAGTGCCAGTGTCTGCTCCAGAGCTGGAGCCAGTGCCATTGTCTGCTCCAGAGCTGGAGCCAGTGCCAGTGTCTGTTCCAGAGCCGGAGCCAATGCCAGTGCCTGTTCCAGAGGCGGAGCCAGTGCCAGTGTCTTTTCCAGAGTCACTGCCCTGGCCACCCGAAGGGTCTTCACCGCCCTGGTCGCCCGAGGGGTCTTCACCGCCCTGGTTGCCCGAAGGGTCTTCACCGCCCTGGCCACCCGAAGGGGTCTTCACGGCCCTGGCCACCCGAGGGGTCGTCTGCTTCAACCTGGGCGCCTGATGGACTGTATTCTGTTCCTGAATCAGAGTTAGCATCTGTTTCTGTGTTTGTGTCTGTCCTAGTAGCCGCTGCTGTTCTGGTGGCTGTTCCAGAGCCTGAGCCAGTGCCTGTTCCAGAGCTGAAGCCAGTGTTTGTTCCTGAATCGGAGTTAGCGTCTGTTTTTGTGTTTGTGTCTGTCCTAGTGGCCTTTGCTGTTCTGGTGGCTGTTCCTGAGCCAGAGTCTGCTCCAGACCCGGAGCCAGTGCCAGTGTCTGCTCCAGAGCCGGAGCCAGTGCCAGTGTCTGCTCCAGAGCCGAAGCCAGTGCCAGTGTCTGCTCCAGAGCTGGAGCCAGAGGCAGTGTCTGCTCCAGAGCTGGAGCCAGAGGCAGTGTCTGCTCCAGAGCTGGAGCCAGTGCCAGTGTCTGTTACAGAGCCGGAGCCAGTGCCAGTGTCTTTTCCAGAGGCGGAGCCAGTGCTAGTGTCTTTTCTGGAGTCACCACCCTGGTCGCCCGAGGGGTCTTCACCACCCTGGTCGCCCGAAGGGTCTTCACCGCCCTGGCCGCCCGAGGGGTCTTTAACGCCCTGGCCACCCAAGGGGTCGTCTGCTTCAACCTGGGTGCCCGATGGACTATCTGCTTTGTCTTGGCCGCCCGATGGACTGTCTGCTTCGCCCTGGCCGCCCGATGGACTATCTGCTTTGTCTTGGCCGCCCGATGGACTGTCTGCTTTGCCCTGGCCGCACGATGGACTGTCTGCTTCACCCTGGCCTCCCAAGAATAAGCGGTCTGTGTCCCATCCCGCCCTTGTCTGTCCCTCCCGCCCTGCCCTGGTGTTTCCTTCCTGTCCCGCCCTGGTGTTTCCTTCCTGTCCCAACCTGGTGTTTTCTTCCTGTCCCGCCCTGGTCTTATGGAATGTCTGTCACATGCCTGTCCTGTCTTCTATTGCACATGGGTATTTTGTTATTTTAGGCCATCTGCTCTTGTCGTTGTCTGATCCCTCCCCCTCGTTACCTGATTATTGTTTGAGTTCTTCCACCTCTCCCCTCTTGATTTGTTCCCTTCTTAAGTCTCCTCTTGTTTGCAGTCTTTGTCAGATCGTTGTCTAATGTCTCCCTTTTCCTGTGATCCTCTGTTCAGGTTCTGTTGTTCGTTTCATTCATTTTCATTTCATTGTTTTATTCATAGTGTTTTTCCCCTTGTGGGTTTTGCTTTGTGTTTTTTTTATTTAATAATTAAAGTGTAATTTTCTCCTGCACTTGAGTCCTCGCACCTTTTTGTTTTACCCATTCCTTGACATTAACTCTATACAGACAAAATGTTGTCGGGATAATTATGATTCACGTGGCTACCCAGACGCAACAAAAATGTCTGTATTATAAATTTTTAAGAACAGGCAAGTAGTTTGTTGAGGGTTGATTTTGGAAGAAGGACTACAGGCCTGCGCACATATATATTCAAACGCGCATACCTATGGACTGAACACGCGCATGTGAGCGCGGGTTTGCATTTTTGAACGCAGATTTGCGCAGAGATGACGGATAATCGTTTGCACTTTTGAACCTATTTCAGGAAGTGTGTTCTCGAAACAAGAGGCACTGTTTTGTGCGGATGGGTGGCCGGAGCATGTTGAGAGTTTTTCTGTTAAAGCAATGTTGTGTTACCGGCCCCTAAAGCCCGGAATACACCAAGCAGACGCCAACGAACTAGCGCCGGCTTGGTGTGTTCCGGGCTTAATAACTAATGATCTTTGCAAAGGAAGTGAATCAATCAAAAATAACTGTACCTGGACAGTAACTTTATCTTAATGCTGTTGTAAAGCCTAAATTCTTTTTTATTATAACTGTAAAGCTGCTTTGAAACAATAAATACTGTTAAAAGCGCTTTATAAATAAGGGTGACTTGACTTGACTACAGTCAGGCTTTTTTATACCACACCTGAAATATGAGTCATAGCAAGTTTCTGTGCACCTGCTAGGGTGTTAATGGTGACAACATCATTCGTTGCTAGGTGGATGGTTTCTAACCAACATTTTATATTGTATATAAACTATTTGTAGCCTACATAACTTTTTTTTTTTTTTTACTTTTTTTTAGTTTAAAAAAGAAAAGAAAGGGGAGCGCTTGTCGGAGTTGGGCCTAGTTAGCCTGGAAAAATTGCATGAATGGTTGCCACTTATTGTAGAATTTGGCGAGATTACCTTGTTTGGAGTATCTTATTTTTTCCAGTTTTAAAAGGGACATGACATCACTGATCCAAAGTGTATTGGACGGGACATTCGTTGCTTTCCAATTAAGGAGGAGATGGCGTCTCACAAGGAAGTGAAAACCAGGACTTCTAACTGCACTGATGAAAAACGGTGATATTCTTGAGGAGTACCAAAAATGGCTACATGCAGAGAAGTATCAATGGTCTTGAGGAGCACCTTAGACATGGTGTCAAAATAAATTTGCCAGATATTTCCCAGAGTTGGGCAGAAGAAAATATACGTGCAAGATTTCAGAGCGAACCAGCTGAAAGATTCTTTAAAATAACTTCTTTTAAGTTCCACAAAGCAAAATATGTCATACAGGTTTGAATAAATGATGACAGAATTTCAAGTTCCCTTCAAGTGAAACTCCATATCCACCTAAATTTGCAGTCACATTTAAAGTGAAGTGAAGGTGAAGTATGGTATGGTAATCTTGGTATGTCCTCTGCATTTAACCCATCCATGTTAGTGCACACACATTTGGAGCAGTAAGTAGTGAACACACACACACTGCAAACCATGGACACACAAACATCCAGAGCAGTAGGCAGCCATTCACTGTGGCACCCGAGGAGTGATTGGGGGTTAGATGTCTTGCTCAAGGGCACCTCAATCAATTTCTACTGGTATTGAGAATTGATGTTCTGCATATTTTCACTGGCAAAATCCAGTCATTTGAATTTAAATCCAAAGCGAAAGCTTTCCCCACACTGATTCACCATCAAATCCACAACAAATTGAAGTGTGTTGACCAACAGAAATTTGCTTAGTTTGAAAGTGACTTCTGTGTGAGCTGTGCTTCATCTCTACACTATTTACAATAGACAATTGACCTTTTTGCCCACAAAATTCAAAATCGCGCTAATGTGACCCTCACCTTGACTTAAAATTTTAGGCAAAATGAAAATTTGCCTAAAAGTTTAAGTTAAGGTGAAGGTCACATTAGCGCAAAAAAATCAAAAAATACCTCAATGGAAACTTAGCAACTGATAGGTCCTTAGATACTGTATGGCTCTAGCTATTTATTTTTGGTCAGGGGAATTCCAAACACAAAAAGAAACAGCACACTCTCTTTAACATCATTAATGTCTATAGCACAAACAGAATAGGATGAGCCACATAAAACGGAAATTTTGAAAAGTTAAGTCTGAAAGTGTCACTGCTGTTGCTATGTGACTTGAAAATGTTGTGCAGTGAAACTGACATTCCACAATATATCGTGCAAAAGAGACAGTGAGTCAGAAGGATGTTACAGACAGTGTTTGGGCCAGCTGTCACTGAGAGGTTGAAACATTTATTTATCTGTGAATGGTGTGTTAAATGCTGTATGATAAACACAGGCTGTTGTGTACCCTGAGACGACGTCCCAAGTCCTCCAACAACTGTCAGCATCCTGCTAGTCTTTCTGTGTCTGTTTTCTGGGACTGTAAATGCAGGTATTCGTTAACAGATAACAATATTTAGCAACCACTATAACTATTGCTCAGGGTTAGCTATGTGAACAAACATCTAATCCTAGGTTTAAACTTAGGTGCTCGTCCCACACCATTTGCTCTGGGGGCATAGATGATGGCTCAAAGCAGCTCGTTGAAGATAGGTGTGCTATTACTGTTGCTATTAGTGTTTAGGCTCTTTACATGGCAAATGATAAAACTAAGCTAAGTCTTCCATTTAATATGTGACCATAGCCATATCTAAGGACCAGATTATAGAGTGGACTATTTTGCCACTTGTGCAAGACACCTAGCAACCATCAACAGTCAAGCCATTTCTTTGTTAAAGCCTTACTTTCCAGTTAGACTAAAGTTGAGAGGAAGAAGGTATTATCTTGATGTTTTGAGAAGACTCTCCTGTTTATAGTTAGAGCCTGGCCAAATCCAACCTTGGAAAAGCTGTGTGTGGGTGTGGGAGTTAGTCTTCTTGGTTAAAGGTTAAGGAACCACTGGCATTATTGGAGATTGAATGGATTGTCGTTCGAGACAGGCTGGTGCCCAGAAACTCAAATCTGCGACCATGACGTGCCTAACTTCAGGGTCTAAGTGACAGCTGCATAATCAATGGAGATATGTTTCCATCTATCTGTATATGTTTGTAAAAGTACTGTGTTTATCTATTTCTTAGCCAATGAGAATCATTCAACATGTAAGGAATGATGTAGCTTAGACCTTGGAAATGGTATAACTGCTGGAATCTTGACTTACGAACTCCTGTGTGAGTCTTGAAGCTGACTTCTGCTGATGAAACTTTTCTTTAAATTTTCATAATTCTGACTCTGGGTCTTCATTCTTCATATCTGGTTCTGGGTTTTTGACTAGATACTCCTTAGATTAGCAACTGCACAGTAACACCCTAATACAGTGTCAGCAACTTTTGCACAGGCAAGCATTACACACATTTTCAGCAGTGGCTATTTACACCTTTTTAAAAGTGTTAAAATAAAAGATTAATACTATTTACACAGAGGGTAAAAGCAAGTATATACTGTTTGTTGTTCACTTCTGATCAAAAGTGACAGCAAAGACCATATAATGTTAAAATTGTGGTTATTTTGAACTTTTTGTTGAAGGATCCTACAATAAAAGTTTGCATTAAGCAGCACAGCTGTTTTCAAAATTGATAATTCTAATAAATGTTTCCTGAACATCAAATAAGTAGAATGATTTCTAAAGAATCATGTGAATCTGAAGACAGAAGTAATGATGCTGTAAATTCAGTTTTGATCACAGGAATAATGACATTTTTTGTCTATAAATGATAGGGTATATCGCAGCCACCGCACTTGGCAGGAGTTATGTTTTGCGCCTTGTGTGGGTGGCTAGTATTGAAGTCGCTCCCCTCAGACGTCTTCAACTGAGGGCAGAGCTGCATGATTCAGACCTGATGACCTCAATGGGGTTTGACAGCAGGAACCAGCGTCCTGGAACTGCTCCCTCTGCCATTCAGGATTTCACCACTCAGCTCTGACCCTCGCCCCCTCTTCCTGCCTGGTTTAGCCACCACTCGCTTCTTTTAACCACAGCCAATTGGTTGCTGTCTCTACCAGGGTCTTGCGGGTTGCCCCTCTAACCCTAAGCATCCCCAATTCTCCAAAGTTTTGGGAACCCCCTGCAACCCACCTCCACCGGTAGATTCACGGCTCTCCAGACTCTCTGCTGGCTCTCAGAGATGATGGACTGAAACTTCCCTAGCTTCCCTGCTGAAAAATCCAGCTAAAACCAGCCAAGGCTGGTTGGCTGGTTTTGGCTGGTCTCCCAGCCTGGTTATAGTTGGTTTATCAGGCTGGTTTTAGAGGGGTTTTGAACACTTTTTCAGCTGGTCAGGCTGGTCTTAGCTGGTCAAGTTGGTTTTAGCTGGTCAGGCTGGTCTTAGCTGGTCAGGCTGGGAGACCAGCTTGACCAGCTAAGCCAGGCTGGGAGACCAGCTTGACCAGCTAAGCCAGGCTGGGTGACCAACTAAAACCAGCTACTTCCAGCTTAAACCAGCTAAGACCAGCCAACCAGCCTAGGCTATAAGATGGTGTGCGTCTCAAAGATATTCCAAATTCAGATCAGTGATAACCTGAAAAGAGTATTTGGCTCCCTTCAGTCAGTGTCTTCACTCCCCCAGAGCCAATTTGATTGCCAGAAGCTCCCTGTTACGATGTCACAACAGCCTCTTGAGATACTTTACGACTCAGCCTAACAATTTGCTAAGGTTAGCTAATATTATAGCTTCCAACCCTATGCATATAGTTATACCATCAAAGAGGAGGTATAGAGTCCCTAGATTTAACAAAGTGAGGCTGAAACACTCTTTTGTGCATCAAGCTATCTTAACGTTGAAAAAAAACATTTAATCAGAAATCAAGAGTATTTTGAAGGTGTTAGATGTATGTGTTGTATTGACTGAATGTATAATATGTGATGTTTAAGCATATGTCGATGTAGAATGTATGTTAGATGTTGTAAACATAGACAATGTTATGCAAGAAAAATATCAGACTCGTCTGACAATAAAGTATAAAAGTAAGGTAAAGTAAAGTAAAGTCATAGTTTTGCTCCACCAGGGGCAGTTTCTAAGAGAAGAAGGCACATGGACCAAGTTTGGGTGGCTGCTGCTGAAAGAGAACCGCTCTTACCCCAGTAGTCGAAGTGTCCACATCCATGACGAAAGGCAAGGAAGGATTCGGATATGATAGGGTAGGAGCAGTGCAAAAGGCTTCTGTAGAAATTGGTGAAACCTTCGAAGCATAGCAGTTCTTTGCCAGATGAAAGTTGTGGTTATTCTCTGAAAGCTTGAACCTTCCCCTGGTCCATCTGGATTGTAAGTTCATCAATGACATAACCCAAGAAGTGGATGGTGGATCTGTACCCAAAACTCACTAAATTTTCCTGTGTAATGTGGCGGTAATGGTCGGCATGGTTCCAGGAGTATATCAGAGGAACTTCCGGAACAACTCATTCATGAATCCTTGTAATATGGAAGGGGAGTTTGCCAGCCTGTATGGCAGAGGTACTCGTAATAGCCTGATGATGTTACAAAGGCAGTTTCCCATTCATCAGCAGTGACTGTGGTTGAAGCATTTGGCAGAGATCCTGCATAAGATCAGCAAATGGATCAGCTGATGAACTACTTGAATCATCAATATCCAACTCTCCTTCCTTGAGGTCTGATCTTCTCTCACAAACAGAAGAAAATACTCAGGTATGCACAGCAAACAGCAGTTTATTGAACAGATACCACAGTAATCACACTGTCAAGTAACAAATGCAGACAAACGTTCAGTCACCACTTCACTTAACTCAAATGTCTTTCTTTCCTTTCTTTCTTTCTTTCTTTCTTCTTTTATTGGCGGTTGGCATACCAATTTGGTGCATTACCGCCACCAACTGTTTGGGGTGTGGAGCTTCAATGCGGATTTCTATTATTAAAAAAAAAAAAAAAAAAAAAAAAAAAATTATCTTAAATTCGATTAAATAAGTCTGTTTCTTTAAGGTATCTTATGATAGCTGGCCATGCTGATGGTTTTGATGTAGAAAAGGAAAATAAACCCTCTACTGATAAATGTGTATAACCTAAATCTTTAACTTGTTCTAACAATACGATTCGTTCTGTTCTGTATGCTTCACATTCTATGAGTATATGTTCTACTGTTTCTCTCCTGTCACAATTAATGCATAATCCTGTTTCATGTTTCCCTAAAAGATTGAGATTATGATTAAGACCTGTATGTCCAATTCTTAATTACAGATTCCTCCCTCCGCTTCCAAACACCCTGCCTCATTGTTTTCACTTGTTTCTGTATTTTATATAAAAAACGACCTTTTGTCTCCTTTTCCCATAGCTCTTGCCATAACCCATTGATTTTTGTTTTGATGATGTATTTAATTTCCATTTTACTTAATGGTACTATCCATTGTATGTCTGACATAAGAGTCTTTTTAGCCAGACGATCAGCTTCTTCATTACCTTCTATTTCAACGTGAGATGGTACCCACATAAAACACACTATAATATTAAGATTTTTTAATCTATATAGACTATGCATGATTTCATAAATCAAATCAGGCCTACAAACAGATTTACAATTTGCAATACTTGTTAATGATGCCATTGAGTCTGAACATATAACATATTGATTATGCCCAACCTCCTCTATCCATGTGAGTGCTAATACAATAGCTAAAAGCTCCACAGTGTACACTGCTAAATGATCTGAAGTTCTTTTTAAAATGGATTTCTGAAAATGTGGTACTGCTGCTCTCGTTTTTCCTGTACTTGGGTCTTTTGATCCGTCTGTAAATATTTGAATACTATTATTATAATTGATGCCTAAATATTGTTTAACCACATCATTAATCACACCATATTCCTTATATTGTTTTAATATCTTTGAGATTTCTAGATCCACAATTGGTAATGGAAATACCCAAGGAGGAATAGCAGATAACGCCACTGTACTGCTATGATTTAATTCAGCAATTCCCAGTTTCTCAGCTTGATTATTTCCCACCCATCCAAAACTATTAAGTTGCTTCCTTCCATGTTCCCAACATGCATTCAACACTGGTTTGGTTGGATGATCCTGCTTATGTCCCAGCAAATTTACCCAATATACCATGGCAAGCTGAAGACGTCTAAGAGATAAAGGCATCTCCCCTACTTCCACTTGAAGAGCTGGGATTGACGAATTCTTAAATGCACCACTACATAGAAGGAGAGCTTGTGTTTGGACCAAGTCAAGCTTTTGCAAATGAGATTTTGCAGCTGAGCTAAATGTAATGCAAGCATAATCAAATGTTGATCTGATTAAGGCAATGTAAATATGTTTAAGAGAGTTCATACTAGCACCCCATCCACTTCCTACCAAGCATCTCATAACATTAACTGCCTTTTTACACTTTGTAATATTCCTCTGTATATGATCTCCAAATGTCAGCTTATGATCCATCCATACACCCAAGAATCTTATATTTTGTACCTGCTTAACTGGCTGCCCATAAAGATTATGTCTTTCTTTCAGTTGAAGTGAGAGCTTATAAAGGTTTCCTTGATGAGCTGCAACAGGTGTTAACATTTGGGATTCTGGAGATAATGACCAAATGGGTGGAGCTGTGGTGTTTGGTGCTGTTGGTGTTTGGAATCTGCTACAGATACATGCTGATCACAGTGATTTTAGGTATAAATTCCAATTTGACTGAAAGCAAAATAAATGTGAGCTACTGTATGGTAGGGGGAGTTTGTAATAAAATATACTGCCAACAAAGTTGGTTATTTTCACTCAGTGTCAATTAACACTCCCCTCATTACATTTTAGAAAATGTAAAAATCTCCTTTTAATATTCTTGGCACTTTTAGCACTTTTGTGAGGGAGTAAAAGGGAGTAAAAAAAAATAAGGAGGAGATGGAGGGAGGACAGGATTGGATTTTAACCTAGATGACCTGCATGAGCACCACTACACATCATGCTGGAGCATGTGCACTGCCCAGCAGGTCACATTGCCAACATTTCAACCATTCCACACACATCTATTATTTAACTACATTTAAATCTTGATTAAACCCATGATATGCTGTTGTTTACTGTGAAAGTTTAGCACAGCCTCAAATTTGAGAGGAAATCCTAAATAGAGCAAATGTAATGGTGTAGGTTTAAATAATACCTCAGTATTATGAATCAGCTTGAGGGTGACTATATAATTGCTGATTTACTCTCTTAATCTATGCTAACCTCTCTGAGGTGGGTGTAATGAGAAGTATGGTTAGAATGTCTGCCCTACCCATGAACTGAGATTTGTTCCACATCATTAGCGTCTGGGGCCAGTCTCTTGCAGGAAAGAGTGACATTTATGGCAGCCCCACATCATGGCTGCAACATTGCCTCAACACATGCAGATTAGGGGCAGCACATTTAAATGGATCAAGGACAGGGTATATCAACCCATCCATCCAAACTTCGAAAAGACCATTGCCATTGTTTAAGCCTAGTCCTAGACTAAAATGCATGTTTGAGCTGTTTTAACTGAAAGAAACTAGCACTGACACATCTTAAACTATCTCACTGCCATTGTTTTGTCTCTAGATGCATACCAGTAATATTTTTTCTAAGCCATGATTATTAAAGCCAATTAAAGTCAGTGTGAAGGCAATTCAGAGATTTGTTTTGAAACACATTATACATGTTAGAAATGTGTATTTCAAAACACATTATAAAGATTGTGCTGTATATTGTGGAGTTAGAACGGTAAACATTTTTTTTCCCAATTTTTGTGTCCAGGATTTTTTGAGCGGGCCTGAAATAAATGTTTCGATGACAGAATGGATCCACTGAACATGGCCCCTACCCTAACACTATAATAACTAGAGCATACCATTTAGTGGTTCGCTCGCTCAAGAAAGAGTTACTGTTATTACCATTAGTTACTACAGCCTACTACAACGAGGACCACAATGGAAATAAGTTTTGTAACTTTCTTGTGTTATCCTCGACAAATGAATACTGTCATTGTAATGGCATCATGTTATGCATTTATTTTATTTTTTATTTTATTAAAAAAATTTTTTTACTGTCTAATGAATCAAATCTAATCAAATCAAAGCCTACAGTTTGCTTGCAAGCTATATTTTACTAAACAGCTCAGTCTCATTTAAATCTCCTAAAAACGATTTCATGAAGAGGTGATTTCATTTTTCAAAGAACCTCCTTGATGGAGAACTGAAGATCACCACCAAAACCCACCTCTGCATTGAACATTTACACCAAATAGTGTTACAAACTTTTATCAGAGCCAACTGGTGTTCACTGATAATCCACTGTTACTGGTGAATGGGGCCGAAATTACAATCTCCCATCCCAGCCTTAATCCTCCCGTCCCGCCGACATCTGGTGCCATCGGTGGCAGTATGTACCCACCAATGAGTGTTTCCCGCGAGTGGGCATGGTTTCAGTGCCGACAGGCAGACATGCCATCAGCATTTGAGAACATAGAATACTGCTTATTTTGTCAAGATTTTGTTCATTTTTTATTCATAATATAATCATTTATATTATTTACTTGGTAATTCAAATTTGCCTGGGTGATTAATACATTTTTATGTGGTGTGACAAATTCATAACACATATTTAATATTGCTTTACACAGACTTTAAATGTCCTAATTTACCTGATACCTAATCCTGGCTTTATCAGACCTTTAACCCTGCCTGTGAACCCAGGCAAATAACTGTTTTTTAACGTAACAACACAAAAAGGGAGTAGCGACAGCTCTATTGTGACAAACATCTTAGTGTAAAGGTTAAATCAAGAAAAAAGAATAGTAGACTTGGTTCAATGGATTGTTGATTGGATATTACGATGTGGGCGTGGCACTCAAAAGTAGAAGCAGACATAAGCTTGGGTTTAGGTGACTATGGGTGTTTTCACACTGGGATCGTTTACTGCGGTCCGAGCCTGAGCGCGATTGCTCTTGGACCATTAACTAAATCCATCATAATCAGCTAAAATGTATGCACAGGTCACTTTACTTCCTGAACAAGTGCGTACCCGAGTCTATGTTGCTTTCACATTCACGCGAACCGCGGCATGGTTTGAGTGCAACCGAGCTCAAACCACCTCCTCCAGGTAAGTCTCAGGGGGCTTTTACACTGGGCTCGTTTGCTGCGGTCCGAGCCCGAGCGTGTTTGTTCCCGGGACCTCCCGCAGCGTTGGTCTGGTTTCACCCTGGTGCTTTGCTTGCATATTACGTCCTCGCAAACTACACGGCGCATGATAGAAAACAGAAAGCGGGTCAATATTGTGTTTTTTCTTAAAGGTCTTGTAGGTAGGAATTTTATAAAAAACTTTTTTCCAAATTTGTTTAAACTTTCTATATATATGAATGCATAATTAAAATGTAAGTACTCTGATAAAAAGAGTATAAAAATCGAGTGACTCTAGACCGTTTAGTCTGCACTAAACACAGCTCATTATTTTTATACTTTCTTTTTCAGAGTACTTACATTTTAATTATGCATTGATATATATAGAAAGTTTTTAAAAAAATTGGAATTTTTTTTAAAGTAAAATTTCTACCTACAATACCTTTAATTCGCTGCTATTATGTACTGTTGAGTTAACAATACAGGTTTACTGTGCATGTGTCAAATAAGGTGGCCTTTGACTGCTTGCAAACTGACTCTTTTGAGGAGACAGTGGACACTTCCAAGTTTGGTGCCCTGATTCCACACGCAATACACAAAAATTATTTTTAATAATAATAAACAAATTTACCTGAATACATCAATAAGCTAAAACGCATGCGTAGATCACTTTATTTCCTGAACAAGTAGTCCACGAGTCCGTGCTGCTTTCACATTCACGCGAATCGTGGCACGGTTCGGGAGCAACCGAGCTCAGACCACCCCATTTGCACCCGGGTTCCATTACAGCGTTTACATTAGCGATTTTTCATGCGAAGCGTGCCCTGGATTCCCTTCTCACTTGAAAACATGCAGTGTCTGTTTCAAGTCAACGATGTAAAACAGTGGCAGTGAACCACATAGGGCGTGCCGTGATTAAAAGGTAAGTTTGAATGATGCAACGTGTTGCAAGAGATTCAATATCAACAGACGCAGTCCAACACAAACATGTCAGCAATTAAGTATTGTCATGTCTTATTTTATCTGGAATATCCTGTATCAAAGACCACACAGAAGCATACACAGCGAAATGTTTGCTTTAATGTTTTCGTCCTGTCTCGTCTCCTCTCTTACACGTTCTTCTCAGACCATACATGGCTGTCACTGCAGATTCCTCCGTGACTATGGTACACGTCCGGTTCTCCCTGAGGCTCTTGTGGAGAAATGCTTCCGTGATTTATGCAAATGAACTTAGCGGTAGTCTGTCACACCACCTGACTATATTCAGTGCTTTGCCATCAAATGCCTGGCGGGTTTGCTGCACATGGATTATACAAAAATAAAATGATTTGTAGTGTTTATGAAAATAAATAAATAAATAAAAAGTATAGAGAAAGTGTGTAGCACCTTAAAGCTCTAGTGGAATGTAGGGCAAATGAGGAGCCGCAGAAGGAGATCATAGAGTTATGCAACCTGACTCTGTGATGATAAAAGCATGGAAAAGATCCAAACCAGCTGTTACATTCTCCCAAAGCGATCATCAACTGCTGTGTCCTCGAGCACAGGACTACAATACATAACTGAAAGCTTCATCATGTTAAAAATGACCGGAGAATTGGAATCGGAATCAGTTCCTTTGTCAAGTAAATTAGTAAGGTCAAAATTCACTTTCAATATACAATAAAATTACAACATGTTCCATATGGAGCAGAGGAATGCTTTTTAAATAGTTCACATATAGGCCTACGCTATGTTGCCTGGTTTTACTTTTCACTCTAATTCAACAACATTTAAAGCTCCAGTCCATAACTTTTTGGATTAAAAATGATCCAAAATACATTTTTGAGCAAATACATAACCAGCCAATGTTCAAAACTCTCTGCTTGCCTTACCTACCACCATTCTCTCTGCCTGAGCCCCGAAGAGAACAGTACGCTGGTGAGCAACCTACCTCCATTCTCTCTTCCTGAACCCCGAAGAGAACAGTTACGCTGGTGAGCAACCTACCTCCATTCGCTCTCTGCCTGAGTCCTGAGGAATATAGCTATTTTGTCCGTCCTTCCAGTTAATACGAAGGAACTTGCCCACGGAGAGTCGTTCTGCAATCAATCGGCTCCTCACGGTGGGTGCAAGTCAGGAGTGCGACCAGTCATCTGGTGCCCACCCCGGCCTGCACCGTTGTTCTTCTGTGGGAACATGACCATCGCGGCACCACAGTCGAGACTCAAGAGTGAGAGAGGAGCTTGGCCAGAGCTTCCCGTCTGTCCCACTGGGTCGCATTAACTATCAGGATCGGCTTCGTGATTCAGTTCGTGCGGTCTCCTGCCCACTTCAAGGGAGTCCGCTTCACTATGGTCGGTGGCAATGCCCCTGTCATGAGAGCGGAGGTTGCTACCCTACTGGCGAAGGGTGCGATCAAGAATGCCCTCCATCCGAAATGAGGTCCGGGTTCTACAGCCCCTACTTCATTGTCACGGAGAAATCCGATGGGTTAAGGCCAATCCTTAAGGCCAATCCAATCCCTGGACCTGCACGTGCTGAACTGCTCCCTTCACAGGGAGCCATTCAAGATGCTCACTGCCAAACGCATTTTCAAATGTGTGCGGCCCCAGGATTGGTTTGTAGCAATCAACCTGAAGGATGCCTACTTCCATTCTGGGATTCGCATCCTGAAATATCTCGACAAAGGGCTGACACTAGCTTACTCTAGAGCAGTGTTTCCCAACCCTGTTCCTGGCGGCACACCAACACTGCGTATATTCTTTGCCTCCCTTATCAAACACACTTGATTCAACTCATCAGCTCATAATCAGATGGGTTAATGAGCTGATGAGTTGCATCAGGTGTGTTTGATTAGGGGGACCAAGAATACGCGCAGTGTTGGTGTGCCGCCAGGAACAGGGTTGGGAAACACTGCTCTAGAGACCAGGTTTGCGAACACAGGGACCTAGTGCTCCAGCACTTAGCCCATCTGGGCCTTCGAGTCAACTGGGAGAAGAGCAAACCTTGCCCAGTGCAGAGAATCTCATCTCTTTTCAAGGTATGGTCATCAACTTTGTCGCCATGTCCACGTAGCTTACGAGTGAGCATGCGCAGTCACTGCTGACTTGCCTGAGACTATTCGAGGGCAAGAGTGCGGTTCCACTGAAACTATTTCAGAGGCTCCTGGGTCATATAACATCTGCAGATCCTGTGCAATGTCAGGGAGGATGAGGAGCAGGTCATTCTGGTCGCACCGCACTGGCCCACCCTGACCTGGCTCTTTGAACTTATACTCCTCGTGACAGCAACTCCCTGGCCAATTCCTCTGAGGAAGGACCTCCTTTCTCAGGGACGGGGCACCCTATGGCACCCTCGTCCCGTTCTTTTGGAATTTTCACGTGTGGCTCCTGGACGGGACGAGGCAGGTTGGAGTGTCGTCCACGAAACATGCCTACTCATTGAAGTGGAACCTCTTCGTCAACTGGTGCTCTTCTCGCCGAGAAGACCACATGAAGATGTTCGATCGGTGTTGTGCTTTCCTTCCTTTAAGATGGGTTGGAGAGAAGACAGTCTCACTCCACCCATACATTGCCGCTATTCCTCATGATCTGAATAACTGTCAGGCCCACACCACATTAGTCTAACTTTCCTCTAATGAGTTAGAATGAAACCAAAATAACCTTTAAGTAGTATCAGAAATAGTATAAAATTTCATGATGTCAATTTTTCTCAAGGGAAAACAACAACTTTCAATTAATAGGCCTACTTAAACTACAGGGATAATGGTCAGTTGGTACATTACAATAATATTACAGGTTAAAATGAAATGCAAAGTTAGTGTTTTTCTTATAGTAATTTATTTTAATGACATTTATGTTTCTACTCAAAAAAACCCCCACAACATTCAAACAAATATTTAAACATATATTAACAGGTTATTTAGCAAAAAGCTCCTCTATCATTTTTATAATGGGTTTATGATTATTCATGGTTTACCTAGGGTAAATTTTGCATGACCAATTGTTTACAAGCTGTTTCAATTATGTTTTTCTGTGGTTGAAACATTGATTTTTTGATTACAAAAGCCTACATATATATATTTTTTAACGTACCTTCTGATGTTCATTCATTGTTCATTAATTGTTTGAATTTCATTTAAAAATACTGACAGAATTTCAAAGCTGAGACTTTTCTTCATATCAATAGTAACTAAGCAAAATATCATTGTGATTTATTGGTTGTCAATCTCTATGGCTTTCTTTCGTAAGGATGATAGAACTCCGCAAAGCCTAGAGCAAAGGACATGGAAAACTCATTAATACATTTACACCCTGATAAATACCCCCTAAATAAATGCCATCTGCTGGGAGAGAAAGAGGTCAGGGTGAAGAACCAAGGGAGAGTGGAAAAGATTGTTTTGTACAGAGTAGACAAGGATGATTCTTATGGAAATCCTACGGATATGACAATAAGACCACATGTGCAAGACAGATGGCATCTATCATAGACAGCACTCAGAATGTGACGGGACCTATGTGCTGATGTAAAACGATGAAAAAAAGTGAGAACTCAACGTAGGCCTATACATCAAAACTAACAAACAAGAGGCGACACACTGTGCTGCCCCCACCTCCCTGAAGCTGCCTCACACTATGCCTTCCTCCCTTCCAGCAGCATTCCTGTCTCCGCCATGGCCAACGTCCTAACAACCAGGCCGCTCCTGCTGTGTCTGTACAACCATTGGAAGTTCTTTAACATTAATTTGCTCTCATTTGGAGTTCTCGCTTGGCTAATTATCCCATAGTATGGAGTTTATTAGGTGCTTTGTGTTTGCCTGATAAATGCACTGGAGAGGGTTTCAGTGGCAGGGCCAGATGGCTATGCCTGGAAGGCAATCTGGGTTCACAGTCCCCTCCAAATCCAGACAATGATTCGCATGCAAAAAACGCACATAACTGTGTTCCTTTCAACACCTGTTGTGAAAGCAGAACTCACTTTCTCTCGAGCTCATCATTGTAAGGATTTTAATGAATGCTTGGAACCATCTGAAGATTTATTGGCAAATGAAACGTGTGAGGGTGTCAATATTGAGCATTTCTGGAAACGTTTCATATTTTAAAACGTGGCTGATCAACGGCATTCCCAACAAAAAAGGATCGGTGGATACTTTTGACTTTTACACACCCATTCATCTAAATT
The DNA here is from genome assembly GCF_988280905.1 of Pimephales promelas. Classification (NCBI taxonomy): domain Eukaryota; kingdom Metazoa; phylum Chordata; class Actinopteri; order Cypriniformes; family Leuciscidae; genus Pimephales; species Pimephales promelas. Next base: position 17,171,869 of record NC_142777.1, read on the forward strand.
CAAAATATACACTATATTGCCAAAAGTATTATGACAGCCCTCCAAATCAATGAATTCAGGTGTTACAATCACTTCCATGGCCACAGTTGTACAATATATATCAAGCACCCTGCAGATTGCTTCTACAAACATTTGTGAAAGAATGGGTCGCTCTCAGGAGCTCAGTGAATGCAAGGTTGGTACTGTGATAGATCGCCGCCACCTGTGCAATTTCCTCACTACTGTTATTATAACAGTGGAAGCAATCGAGAACAACAGCAACTCAGCCATGAAGTGGTAGGCCACGTAAATAGGTCAGCGGATTCTGAGGTCCACAATCCGCAGAAATCACCAACTTTCTGCAGAGACAATAGCCACAGACCTCTAAACTTTGTGTGGCCTTCAGATTAGCTCAAGAACAGTGTGTAGAGAGCTTCATGGAATGGGTTTCATGAACGAGCAGCTGCATTCAAGCCTTACTGTACATCAAGTGCAATGCAAAGCGTCGGATGCGGTGGTGTGAAGTGGTTTCTACTCTAACTCCGTCACATAAAATAGAATTTTTGTAAAGAAATTCATGATGCCAATTTATAGTTTTCTACAATACTCATAAAATCATATAAACAACATCACGAGAAGCTTCTTGTGAAATTGCCAATGGGTGTAGGTGATCAATGACAGCGGTACAGTACAAAGTTATACTGAAACTTTACTGTGCCAAGTGCATGGGTATCAGTTTGGTTTGAAATGTGCCGGGGACAGAGACACATTCGGAAATGCATTTTCAAAAGTGCTGGGTACAATTACACGTTCATTTTTTTCTCTCTTTCGCACAGGTCATGTTTCGAAAGATGATGTCCTGTAGCTTAGGCCTACCAGAGAAAATTTATATGGGCCTACTAATGTAAATAAATAAAAATGTATACAAAGATGTGATGATGTCCGACCAAAAATGTGATGGGTACGTATGATTAAATAGTACGTTGGGTTTAATTGGTCGTACAATGAGATCTACTATGTTGTTAGTGTCATGAATTTTCATGTGATTAAATACATAGATCGGCCTGATGTATGCTATGTATATACGAAGAGTTCAGATGCAAAAGCCTCTAAATGCCATTTGAAATTTTCTTCTTTAATGATGATTTTTTATCAAACTTGTATATTTTATTTCATTAATTTCCCTTAAATAACAATTAATAGGTAATTATCATTGCCATTTAAGTGAAATTACTGAACTTAAATATACAAGTTTGATAAAAATCATCATTAAAGGAGAAAATTTCAAATGGCATTTAGAGGCTTTTGCATCTGAACTCTTCATACTGTGATGGTGCAGTGGCAGAATTTTTCAGAATATTTTTAATATTCATTTTCAGCAAAATGTAGAATTAGACCTATGGGTATAATTAAAATCCTTCAACCAACAATGACGCTCCCATTTTCAAAGTTACTCCTACAGTTCATGCCTACAAACATCAATCAAATTGTTAATGCTGAAAAATCACTCAGGTGTGAATAGAACTCGGAAACAACTTGCCAAGAATCATGTCAACATACAGAGAAATTAAAGGATATAGTTCACTCCAAAATTACAATTCTGTCATTATTTACTCATCACCATGCTATGCTGTGTTGACTGCGCATGTTGTCCCCATAATGTAGGGAATGCAAGGACCACACACTGTCATGATATTAACATTAACAGAGAATGCCTAATATTAAGAATGCTTGATATTAACATTCTGGTAACTGAAATAATAAGACACTCTGATTAGCGAATTAGTAAGTAATCTCAGTTAAACTTGGTAGCCCATTATTAGCTAATCAGTAACTACTTTTTTTCATACCTCCTGGAGGACTCCAAATAACTATATAGCAACAGGCTAATAATTCATCAGAGTAATGCAAAATAACATGGTAAACCATGACGTTACCAAATCCAAAGCAATTACTATCCGAAACCTTACAAAAACCTCAAAAGATTACAATGACTTCAGTCATACTGTTGTCATTACTGGTGGGTTGCCATGCTCTTTACTTTAAAATTAATTATACATTGTGCATAATTTTCATTAATCATGAACCTGTTCTTAGTCCTCTGGGAGGTATGTATAAATAAATAGTAATCATTGATTATCTAATAGTGAACTACCTACCATGTAATCTGGAAAGACAAGGACGAATAGACTTAGTGAATAGTGAAAAGACTTCCAACAGGCAGGGCAGACAATCTTCATATAGGTTACAAAATTCTGTTACAAAGAAACTGGGTGGAAGTTTCCACTGACACCTCTAAAAGCAATAATCTTGGGAAGCTGGTTATAAAGCAGGGACCCTGAGGGCAGAAAGACAAGTCTTGTTTTGTCAGTTATAAATGGTTGATCTAGAAGTTCACAGGTATTGTAAGGTCGATGTTCTTTCATCAAAACACGTTCTCTAATATTTTTCCATAACTCACATTTACAATGGTATTTTAGAAAGAATGCAACCGTCCTATGAGATCTGACAGCTTAGTCCTCAGATTGTGAGGTTAGTTGTAATTTAGGTGACATTATTCACTATGACCTATCATACTGTGATCCATTGGCCCATTTGGCCCTTGATCATTAAATGTAAATGCACAAAAAACTATATTCTCCTGCCCAAATCTGATCAAGCACAGAACACATTAGACCTGTTATTAGTCTATACTTCATAATACATGGGTTTTTTTTCGTTTTTGTTTTCCGTTTTTTTATCTCGATGGCACACTTGATAGGTGTTCAAATAGGTCTCCTCTCTCTGCCAAGTCCCTGAGAGAATAAATAGGAACAGGTCAATAAATCAAAGCGTGCAGAGCCCTGCGGAGGTCACGTGAACCTGACAGCCCAAATTGTGTTTCAGATGACTGTTTTAACTGTCAAGTTGTGGTTGTATCAGGTAACGCTTTGCATACTGAATGGCAATCCTAAAAAACTTCCTGGATCACAATCTGAAATGTTTATTTAAAATCTGAAAGACATTCAGAGAGATTCAAAACCATTCATAACTATAACTCTGTAGCAGAGTTTGAACCATTTCTTCTAGATTCATTCAATGCCAAATAACAACATTATAATTGAAATGGTCATTTTTATTATTTTATTTTTCTTTGAATAATTTAAAATAGGAACAGTGCGGATTTATTTTATGTTGCCTATTTAGATTTTTATTTGCCAGGGACCAGGGACCATGCAAAAAAAAAAAAAAACATTTATCATTTATTTAACATTTAAACATAGACAAGAAATTCTTTGCACCAGATTTAGCTACTTGGTAATTTCAGTCTGTAAATAAGGTAAATAAGATGGTATAAATGGTATTAATAATAATACAAATACACATGTACACACACACACACACATTAATGTATACGTGTGTGTGTGTGTGTGTGTGTGTGTGTGTGTGTGTATATATATATATATATATATATATATATATGCCTATATATATATAAATAGAATAATAGATACACATATATTACATATAAAACTTTTGATGCGATTAAATTTTGTAAACACACACACACTCACACACATTATTAAAATATTATAAAACATCTAATAAATGATGACAGCATTAGTTTCCTATTATTAAAGTCAATTAATAATGTATGTTTTTAAATGGATGCATATTCCTAATTTTAATATAAATATAAATATAATTTCTTGGTCACATAACATGCACAAATATGTTGTGTCCTTAAGAAAAAAAAAACATCTAAAGTAAAGTTTAGCTTCAAGTGAAAGTGATAAAGGAAGTATGTGAGAAATTCTGCTTCTCTCTCCACCGAGAAAAATGTCTTTATTTCCCTACAATAAGCCGTGACAAGCTCTTTCCTCACTCTTTGAGAGCAGCTGGATGGAAGGCAGGCGGCCAGATGAAGAGATTAGAGGATCAATCAGGAAGAAGACGGGGGTAACAGATCATCAGCGAAAGGGGCGTGCACCTGGTCATGCACAAGGAGAGGGCATTGTGTCGTACCTGTTGCCCAACTCTCACACAGCATAAGATCTCCTCCTCACGCGGACAGCCGGCACAGATCAGGCGAGATGAAAATGTCAGTAAAAGGTCACGAAGGGTTAAAGATCCTTCATTAGAGGAAATTACACCCTTTTTTCCACATAAATATTTCATAAATAAATAATTTTTTATGCAGAAAAACACTGCAAAAGACTTAAGACCGAGGCAAAATTCTTTAGATGAAGCATAGGGAGCCAGTCATCGGTGGAAAAAAAAAACGAATGCGTGATGAATGAGAAGAGATGGAGAAGAGGAAGATGACAGGGAGAGGTATATGGGAGGGACCCTGGGAGCAATATTAGAACTTCAATTAAAGTCAAAAGTCATAAAATCCTCTAGAATAGCCTGCTGACACCCATGAGTGGTGAACTGTGGAGAAATTGATGGGAATGAGCCAGATCTCCACTGTGCAGTTGTCATTAAGACATATATATATATAATCGAGAACCTGAACTCCTGTAATTGCGGTTGGACGATTTAAGCCATGAGCCATATGTCACATGACTCAAAGCGCTCCGTGACTTTAAAGTTAGGGTAGGCATTTTTTTTTATAAACACCTTTGGTTATACTGGAAGAAACTCTCTCTTCAAATCCTGATAGCCATCAATAATATAAATGGTCTAAATATTAAAACATTTACATTTATATTTTCTGTGATAGTCAGTCAATCATTTCATTCGGTCCATAAGTACGAGATAGTAACCTGTGACGCTTGTGTTCACACACACACCCTGACTTGGATACGTTAGATGTCAACGATGAATCTGCAGTTAGGGCTGTGACTGTGGCAGTTTTTACCACCGCAGGGTTTTTTATGAATATATACTTCCGTTAAACACATTTTGAAATAAAATACTAATAAAATTTCATAGCTAATGGAATAGTGTTAAATTCGCTGATAATCGGCTGACCAGATTGTGAAACAGAATCCTATGCCAACAAAGCTTACATTTATGGGCTCACGCACAACTCTCTCATTCGTCACAATTTGGCTGCAATAATTGCTAACTTATTATTTATTTTGTTTATTTAGGTAAATAAAGTTTTGTGCTGCACTTATTTTATAATATTCATGAAAAACAGCATTCACTTAGAATAAAAATATATTCTGACTGTCCACCGACGGTGCTACTAAGCCACTGTGGTGGCGCTTTACAACTGCGGTGGTGCGGTTGTCAAGTTTACCGGCACAGTCCTAGCAGTCAGGTGGTACAAGTAAGTGCGCAATTTGTTTACAGTCTTTAATATTGTAATATTATGTGTGTGAAATGAAGTAATGCGTCTCTCGTGATGCTTTTGAAGGAGGCGTGGCTTTGGAGACTCTCTGAAGGGAGGGTGGGATCTCATGCTTTCAAAGCCAGCTTGCTTTTACTAGCCTCTCTGAAATTGCCTTCCTTACCACGATTAATGGTGTTATTTGTGCGTGGCCTTTGAATTTTCACAATGAACCGTGTGATTTCTGCACATCTGTCACTCAGAACTAGACAATTAATAGAGCTAGTGAAAGACATGGAAGTTGTTTTTTTAGTCAGCTACCAATAACCTGGCATTAGGAGTCTTCATCAGCCTCTTGGGAAAATGTGTCTCCACAGGGCAGGAACGGACAGATTTTGTGGTGACGGATGAGCGCCTAATGTTGATAAATGGACCAGTTTGGCATTGTTTGAATGAGTTTCTATATTTGGAAATATATTTTTAAAGCCTCATGGTACATGCTGCCTTGAAATACTTCTGTTTTTTGTTATACTGTAGATGATCATACAAACAGATATGTAGGTCAAGCAATAAATGAGTTTCAAAAGAAAAAGTGAGGGTAGAGTAGAAACAGAGAGAGTTGCTAGCTCTATTTTGCTGATTTTGAAGGCCATTCCAGAGGTAAAGAACATTTTCTGATTTTGATTAAAGATTACGAAGACAAAAAATTTGTCTGATGCATGATCAAACTTGCATGATGAATTTTTCACAACAAGACTAGTAATGTGCACTAACAAAGTAAATAGAGTTTGATTTCATGCCGAAAAGTTATTTTTATGTTAATACCCTTTCTATAAATAATAATAATAATAATAATAATAATAATTAAAATTTAAAATTGTATTTTTTTAAATGTTCAAGTATATTTAGGCATAATAAAATATCCAATATTGATCAATAAAATAAATCTTATATTACAGTAAATCAGCTGATTTGTATATATTGGATATATATATATATATGGATATATTGTGAATAATAGGAAATTTGGAAATGTATTTCATTTGAATTCAATTGTGTAACTGTATCTTCTATGCCCTTACGCTAACCCTAAACCTACCCATCACAGAAAGCTTTCTGCATTTTTGCATTTTCAAGAAAATTGCGATGACCATGCACGTCATGCTAGCCAAGCCTGAGTCACTTCACGTCATGCTAGCTAAGCCTGAGTCACTTCAAATCATGCCTGCCAAGTCTGAAGGTGTGTTCGACATCAGCTGCGGCTGGATGTAACTGATTGGCAAGAGTTGTCGCGTGCAGGCAGGGAAGAGCTGCAAACAGAGACGTGAAGTCGGACACTTTCTGGTTCCTGTGACCGCTCACGTGTTGTTTGCACACAGCTGAAGTGAAATAAATGCAATATTTGCCAAATATACAGATATTTCACACAGATTTTCATTCAATACTTTACTGCTTCATACAGCATCTGTTTTCAAGAATACTGTTTTCAAGTATTTTTAAAAATAAGCCTATATCAATGAAGTGGAGTTAACGTTTTTAATTGATAAACATGACAGAATATAATATCATGATTACATGAACAGGCTGTTTAGTGTTATAAAAATAACGTATTTGTGAGCTTTAGGCCCCGTCGACACTAGCGCGTTTTCGTTTAAAAACGGAGAATTAAAACGAATCTTCGTCCACACCAGCGTTTTTTCTGCGTATTAAAAATGATCTCCGTCCACATTAAAACGACTGAACACATGGATCATGTGACCATTCACCAACACTGGGCATGCGTATGCTGGTGTAATCGGTGGCTGACGAATCAGGAAAAGACACGTCATGACTGATGACACCCAATCATAGAGCCGAGCGTGAGCCTCTGCGTCAGCGTTTCTAAAGTCTTCCGTTTTGTCCTGTCTTCACTAAAACACCCTCCGGAGATTCAAAACGCAAAACGGAGCTGCAGCGTTTCTAAACTTCTCTGTTTTTAGGTCTTCGTTTTTCCCGTTTTAGTCTGGACGGGAGGTGCAAACATAGCAAAAGGTCTCCGTTTTTAAATGAAAATGCAGTCGTGTGGACGGGGCCTAAGGCTATGTTCCCATGGAAAAGATCTGAAGAGAAAACGCAAAAGTGGCGTTGTGTTATCACTTTTTATTCTGCATTTAGACAAGCGTTATGGGTGGGAAATCTGCGTGCATATGGGGACGCAAAAGTGTGTGAAATTCGATGTTAGTTAGTTAGTTATTTTTTATTTAAGTGTCTTGCACTTACATGCCCAGCCCAAATGGGCTTAGAAGACACTAATTACATAAAACATACACCAAACACAAGATGACCATCATACAAAAAAAAGACACAAGAAGATCACCAACACAAAAGGTACATACAAGGCACATTACCATAATTTTCTCAATATAAACAAACAAAAAACAAAAACAAAACACGACAACGTCAAATTATATCAGGATATAAATTTCTTTGCCTAAGTTTCCACGCCTTATCCACATATCTAGCCAAACTATAGATTTCATTTTCAAAGAGCCAATTCAACATATCCCCATCCGTCATCCAAAACATATCAGGCTTTTTACATTGAATCCTCTCAAACAAACTCACTCTTAATTCGTGATATAAAGGACAAAAAAACAAAAAATGCCATTCATCCTCAACAACCATTAGATCACATAAACCACATAGTCTATCCTCTTCTAGGACACCTTTATAGCGTCCCACCTCGATCTGTAAGGGCAACACCCCAGCTCTGAGCTGGGCACACAAAGACCTCTGCGATCTAGTTAACCAGCATTTGACATAAGGCTCTGCAAAATATTCATTCTTAAAGTGAACGTAACTTCTCAATTTAGGCTTATTTAACACCTGCCGTAACCATTGTTCTTTATAAGAGTTAAATAAAAACTGCCTGACCTCAGATATATTACATTGTAAAGTATTTGTAAATATATACTGTATTTTTACTGATGAGAATATTTCAAGGACATCCATTGACCAGGGATAATTATGAGCTTTATCCCACTCAAAAACTTTCCGAGTAAGTCTATCTTCAGATAATCTTGTAAAACGATTCCACAACCTTATTATTTCCACCCTTTGTTTCACAATACAAGGCTCCCAACCCATATCTCCCTCAATTGCAACTCTAGTAGTGAACCTATGCACTCCAAGGAAACACCTCATGGCCCTGTTCTGCAATCTATTACATTCTGGAGCATCTTCAAAACCCCAGACCCCAGCTGCATAAAACAAAATAGGTCCCACCATACTGTCAAACAGTCGGGTAAATGTTGCATACCCTATTTGTGCATACCCGATGTAGTGTGCACTCCAGGCGGCTAGATGGCGATGTAAAGTACTGCCACACAACAACACCAAGTCCGTGCGCCTGCGCACAACCTTCCCTGTCTAGCAGACTTTTCCGTTTTTACCCTTTAGTCGGGAACGCGACGGTGGAGCGTTTTTAAGATTTCCACTCTGAAGGGTGGTTTCACTTTTTTGCGTTTTTAAGCCCCAAAAATGCCGTCGCTGTGTAAACGAAACGCACATCCGATTAAATATTTTTACGTTTTCACCCGCGAGCATTCTCATGTAAAAGGGGCCTTAGTGGGACTAAAGGTGTGAGAATAAACATGAAACTCATGTGATCGTTGTCATGCGGTGAATCTGGCCAATCGTGGAACAGCTGTGCTTGTGCAGCTGCTCTTGAGAAGCTGCGCTGGCTGAGTCCTCTGGCTACTCTCGAAACGCTCTCACGGTACTTTGATGGCATACGTCACAGTCATGTGGCGTCTGCACTGTATCAAGTTGTAGAAAATTTCTAACCGGCATGTACTGCCTTATGCAGCCAAGTCAACGGTCTGCACAGAGCTTCATGAAGTCGAACACACCTCGAGTCTCTTCACGTCATGCCTGCCATGTGATCCCCTGTTCTAGTCATGTGATCCAGCCATGTGTTCTGTGTTTTCATTGGCTCATTGTTTCATTGTTCACAGGTGTCCCTTGTCTTGTCATTAGTTATTGTGTATTTAAGCCCTGTTGTTTTTCTTGTTCTACATCAAGTATTGATTTCTGTAATCTCTGTTGGTAAGTGTTATGGCCATGTTTAGGTTTTATGCCCATGCCCATGGGTTCTCTACAATCGTGCCTTCAGTCAACCATCATTACACCTAGTCGGCACATTTTTTTCCTTTTGTGTAGCTCATGATATTGATTTCAAAACATCTTTTGTGTCAACTTATTTAATTATGTTTCAGAATGTTATGTTTTAATATGTAAAAACAATGCAAAAATGTCTGAGAGTTTTAGCTAGCATAAATCAGTCTGAATGACTTGGTCTTTGTTTTTTTGTTTCTGTAAAAAAAAAAAAAAAAAATGAATCACAATGATTTCAACAGAGTTGAACTACTGAGCTTTTGCAGTCCAACATGCAAACGTATAATTGATAAAGACCACAAGGGAAAATAAGATGTTATGTGTATTAAGCACTAAAACAGGTTAATGTACACTGTGACTAATTTCAATATCCTGATAATTACTAATATAATTAGTAGCTTAAGCCATCGAAACACGCATGGTAAACACATTTCCTGAGAACAACGCATCAATGTGTGTATTGTCAAGCTCGTAGGACAAATTCATTCTGCACAGTGTATCTGAAACAAACAAAAAAGAGCTAATGTTGAGACTGGTGTGCACAGAAGAAGGACTCAGACAGAAATTGCCCAAACCTGCTGGTGCTTTTTCCCCATAGTTCATTACAGGTTGTGAGAAGGACTGGCTGTTTGCAGTGCCATCAAAAGACCCCACAGACCACATGCTCAAATTGTCTATTATATCACTGTGGGATTTCCTCCTTTAACAAAGCATTCTCCCCATGACCTCTCTGTGCCTTTGAACACCAACTCAAGTGTTTCATCCCTGACAGGGAGCTGTGAATGAATGATGAATTGCACCAGAACAAAGTGCTGTCGTCCAACACAATAAGACTGTTGAAAAGTACTCTCTGCCGACATGTTTACTTTACAGTCAAGGACGTTGCCTCTTCCCAGACCCAAATCTGCAGATAAATGAAGCTTGCATGGCACCGAGATGCCCAGGCGCTGTGTGCTGGACTGTGAGATTGACGGGCAGCGGGTGGGTGGGTGACTGAAGAGCAGAAACGGGCAGATGGTGGTCTGTTGGGACGTGATTAGGTGTCTTCACATGCAAACTGTCTGCAGGCAGGTGAGTTTAACCCCGCTGGGATGGCTCACTCACTTTGGCAGTTTCAATTAGAAAAGTTTGAGGCCACTTTATGTCCACGTTCGTCAGGGCAACTCATAAAAGCAGTGGATAAAAGGAGTAGTTCAAATATGGTAAAAGAAAAAAAAAAAAACTAGTGACATTGCACACTTTCAGCTAAACAGCCTTATAATGAGAGTTATAGTAGTTGTTTTTGCCACTCACTTGTTGTGCAGATTGGGTGTTAAAGGCTAAACAGTTCAAATGGCTCTTACTTGTTTTGCTCTGTGATAGCCAGGTAAAAGTGTAGACTGCATGTTCTAGTTGTTGATGGAAGTCTGCTAGGGAAAGAAGGCAATTCGTGCCATTTTAGCTGGTTTACCATTCCATGCTGGAAGGAATTATCGGACTGGAAAGCACACAGCTGTCAATGATCTGAGGGGAGAGCAGCGGTTAGTCTCACCCTCATGCATGCCAGGACAGGCTGCCACCCCTCTACCGTCACACTCCTAGAAACACTCAAATACCAAACGTCTCTGGTGACCACTGAACAAAAGGAAAAATGAGTCTGATCCTGGAATTTTCTTTCCTAGTTTTGTTGCTCAGCATTTCTCCTTTTGGCTTTTTTTTTTCTCAACATCCTCAAAACATTCATTTTGTCTCTATATGATTTCCAAAACAACCAAGGAAAGTGCCCTTAGCAAAACAGACTTCATGTGTTCTGAGGCTTTGCGGCTCACTTTATAGTCTGCTCATCAACCCCAGTAAATGGAAAAAAAAATGTGCCCTCAGCGGTGGTGATAAATAAAACCAAAAACATCCTGAAAACATGCAAGTCATGCTGTCCAAAAACCTTGAGGTATGATTCTTCTTAGAAATAAATGCTAGGAAACAGTACATTTCTTGTTCTATTGGTTAAATTGAATTTGGAAAAAGAAAGAAAGAAAGAAAGAAAGAGAGAAAGAAAGAAAGAAAGAAAGAAAGAAAGAAAGAAAGAAAGAAAGAAAGAAACCAGATTCTGACTTTTTCTTAAGAAATAATATAAGCGCTAGCCCATTAAAAACTCGCCACCATTGATGCCAGGGTTCTCAAGTTTGAGCAAAAGCTAGGAGTGAGATCACACGCGGTTAGGGGAGGAGCCATAATGAAGCCCCGCCCCACCCATCCCCGCCCCCAATTTTACCCATTGTTCATAATTAACCAGAACAAATTAAAATTATAACAATTAGTAAATCTGATAAATGACAGAGCAATTCATCACATCAAATACTCTTTAATGCAGTATTACAAATATAGCTAACCAAAAATATAACAAATTGCTCCAAACAGTTTCAAACAAATCTTTAAAAATTGCATTTTGATTTTTGAATGCGTCTTCTATCTAGACGAATGATTTATTGTGTGGTGGGACATTGAGAACAAATGGACAGATTAGAGTGCACCACCTCTTCCACTGTCTCCTCCTCTAATCTGGCAACCTTTTTAGGGGGCTTACCCTTTGGTGCCCAAAATGACAAGATATCTTGCTTTTTTCCTGACATCTTTGAAAAATACAAATGCAACATTATGACAATGATTAAATATTACCCAGAGAGCAATCTGCTGTAATACATCCTTAATGTAACTAGAAAGACTATTAATATTACAGTATAATATAATTTAAAATAAAATCAGTAAATCTTCATTCCTTTCGATACCCACTAACATTTCTCTTAGTTTCAGATAACATAAGATAGCCAAACTGAGCCTGGTTGCAAAGTAGTTGTAGAGTTTTTGACAGCATCAATAATAATGTACGATGGGCTACATATTAAATGTTCTAGCCCAAAAATGTTAGACGAGCTTCTTCCAACTTACCTTCTTCTCCATCACGACACATGTGTTCGCGCGATGTTTTTGGTTACCTAGTAACGAACGTAAGGTGGCCGAGGATGTTCCGTCCATTTCAGTGTGTTCGCGCTACTGAATGACATGTCATGCATAGATCAGTGGTGCACGCAGCGCGCATATACACTCACCGGCCACTTTATTAGGTACCCCATGCTAGTAACGGGTTGGACCCCCTTTTGCCTTCAGAACTCAATTCTTCGTGGCATAGATTCAACAAGGTGCTGGAAGCATTCCTCAGGGAGTTTGGTCCATATTGACATGATGGCATGACACAGTTGCCGCAGATTTGTCGGCTGCACATCCATGATGCGAATCTCCTGTTCCACCACATCCCAAAGATGCTCTATTGGATTGAGATCTGGTGACTGTGGAGGCCATTTGAGTACAGCGAACTCATTGTCATGTTCAAGAAACCAGTCTGAGATGATTCCAGCTTTATGACATGGCGCATTATCCTGCTGAAAGTAGCCATCAGAAGTTGGGTACATTGTGGTCATAAAGGGATGGACATGGTCAGCAACAATACTCAGGTAGGCTGTGGCGTTGCAACGATGCTCAATTGGTACCAAGGGGCCCAAAGAGTGCCAAGAAAATATTCCCCACACCATGACACCACCACCACCAGCCTGAACCGTTGATACAAGGCAGGATGGATCCATGCTTTCATGTTGTAGACGCCAAATTCTGACCCTACCATCCGAATGTCGCAGCAGAAATCGAGACTCATCAGACCAGGCAACGTTTTTCCAATCTTCTATTGTCCAATTTCGATGAGCTTGTGCAAATTGTAGCCTCAGTTTCCTGTTCTTAGCTGAAAGGAGTGGCACCCGGTGTGGTCTTCTGCTGCTGTAGCCCATCTGCCTCAAAGTTTGACGTACTGTGCGTTCAGAGATGCTCTTCTGCCCACCTTGGTTGTAACGGGTGGTTATTTGAGTCACTGTTGCCCTTCTATCAGCTCGAACCAGTCTGGCCATTCTCCTCTGACCTCTGGCATCAACAAGGCATTTCCGCCCACAGAACTGCCGCTCACTGGATGTTTTTTTTCTTTTTCGGACCATTCTCTGTAAACCCTAGAGATGGTTGTGCGTGAAAATCCCAGTAGATTAGCAGTTTCTGAAATACTCAGACCAGCCCTTCTGGCACCAACAATCATGCCACGTTCAAAGTCACTCAAATCACCTTTCTTCCCCATACTGATGCTCGGTTTGAACTGCAGGAGATTGTCTTGACCATGTCTACATGCCTAAATGCACTGAGTTGCCGCCATGTGATTGGCTGCTTAGAAATTAAGTGTTAACGAGCAGTTGGACAGGTGTACCTAATAAAGTGGCCGGTGAGTGTATGTTGCCTAGTAACGAACGCAATCTGGCGGAGATACGCGCTGGCGGCAGGAAACTTCACTTTGTTTGCCTGCGCCTCGTATACACCGTTAGAAAGCTTTCAGCCAGAACAACTTGGTTGGCATTGTCTTTTCAGCGTGAGAAATACACAGTGTGGCGTGTGAGCGTGTGAACCGGTCGAAATGATTGTGTCTCACGGCCAATGCGTGAGACTTGAGAACCCTGATTGATGCTAAGATAGGACAGTTGACTGGATGTTAAGGTGTTCTGAGTGGTGACAGTTAGTTCACCCAAAAATGACAATTCTATCATCATTTCCTGACCCTCAACCCAACACAGTCTCACGAAAGTGCGTATCTACCACGATTGTCATTTCTCGTGGCGTTTATACACCAAAAATGCATTTTGTGTGCAAATGCTACACACTGAAAACCCCCAGGGTAGGTTTAGGGGGAAGGGGAGTGGGGAGTTCATACTTATTAAGTGCGTATCATATGCGCGTACCATATACACGAAAAAACTAGTTTTGGCGTATAAATGGCACGAGAAATGACATTCGTGCTATAGATACGGACTTTCATGAGATCGGGCTCCTCAACCTGTATGGATTTTTTTTTTTTTTTCGTTGAACACATAAGATAATATTTTGAAAACTGTAACCAGACAGTTGATGGACCCCATGGTGATCCCCTTTAAATTTGAAGTAAAGTGCAGTAGTGCAGATATTCCAGTGCAGCATGTACAAACTCAGCGTAATTTTGCCTTTCACTAGGCCTATGTGTTACTCCAGCGGAGCGGAGCGATCATATCGCGAGGTGACATTCATGTGCAGCTTTTATGTGCAGGAGAAAGTTTCTGACGAAGTAAGTTTTACTTCTATGTTCTGTTAATAACACAAATTGTTACATTTCTCCATACCTTTCACCAGTCGCTATTATTACTGCCTGTATGAAACTGTATTATTTATATATATATTGTAATCTTCATTGGACTATGAATTTGTTATTATAGCTGAATTGAATTGTCTCTGTTATATTTCATGTATCAGTGCAATGTATCAGTATCATGTGAAGTTGGTTAATATTGAGGTTATAATTTACAGTCTGTATTTATTTGTTTATCTTCTTTCAGAAACTATACTCAAGTATCCTACACTAACGTGTACTGTATACGGTCAAATCTTGTACAATAAATAGCCAAACTCAATCTGATGACTGCCTCCCTTACCAGAGTTCTGCATCGGTCAATAACATGTTCACATTCAGTGAGGCAAATCCCAAAACATATGAGGAAAAATGTTTTATATAATAATAAGCAATAGTAATAGGCGATCAATTAAAAATAAACGGCTGGACAAGAATGATATTGCTGACATCAAAAGTTCCTTCTTAAAATAAAGCAATGGCCACAAAAACAAATTGTGTCTCAGATATGTTCTGCTTGACATATTGCAAAACATTCTGTTGTGTGGCTGTCATGCCAGTTTGGCACCATCTGTTTGCTTTCTCAGCCTGATTATAACCAGCTGTGTGGTGGGAACTTTCTTTCACACAGTGTCATGCTCTCTGTCAATTCCATATTTCACCATCACATCCAATAATGTCAAGATATCCTTTCCTTCTAAATCATTGTTACCGAATGTCAGCTCGAAAAACGGATAGAGGCATTATGGACATTTGAAATTTAAGTCAACAATCCAACTTGTGAATGATGGAATATTAAAAACAAACTGGTATGATTGCACATTATATTTTAAGCTTAACCTCTTGCTATATGCTTAAAGGGGTCATGAACTGGCTTTTTAAATTTTATTATATTGTTGTCTGAGGTCAACTGATGACGTTCGCTTGGTTTTTGCATTCAAAAACATCAAAATGAATAAGTATTTTCTACCCTAGTTTTGAGCCTAGCTGAAAAACGCTCAGTTTTTATGGACATCTCGCACTGAAGACTTGGAAGTAAACGCCCACTGCTGTGAGTGGATAACCGTTTTGCACATTAAGAGTTTCAACTCACCCGTCGATGAACTTGGGGGAAATTGTTTTGAAAACGTCCAATGTTGTAAAACGGCAACTGAAATGATTCACCCCAGAGTCCGAGTGTTGCACAATTCCTGTCAGATCTATAGACGGCACAGCACCGTTCTTTACTCTTAATCAGTCTGCAAATCCAGTCTTGTGTGCAATCCTCAGTGAAATGAAGCGAACATATGGACAATGTTTTACCTCATCAGCGGGAACATCATTAAAAATAAAGTTTAACCATGAAGTCCTATTGGAATCCAGAGTAAGCATTTGCAGCCACTGTCTTCTTCCACAACCAGGCACTGCACAATATTCTGTATTGCTCGGTAGCTCAATCCAGTTTGTCATCACGAGGTAGGCCTATGTTATTTAGCTATGCGTGTAATGCGCGATTCGGTGGGCGGGGCTAAACCAGCCGTGTTGAAGTAGGCGTTGATCATCTTCTACGGGAGTGGTGATTTATCCTCTTTGATAACATAGTTCCCCACTTTTAAAAACGAGTCTTTGCTGAGCCTGGTGTCAAAAGCTTGTATTGGACTAAAAAGGACGTTTTCAGTTCTAAAACTTACAGGATATTCTTATGACTTCTTAGATGTCAAAAGCTCAAGGAAAATTTGATTTCTCAGTTCATCACCCCTTTAAAAAAAGAGGAGTTCAGAAGTACTATACTGATTTGAACCTAACCTCATATTATATGGAGCACTTTTTGGGGATTTTTTTTTTATTCCCTTTTAAGCCGAAAAGTTCCATTCATCTTTTTTCAAGACTCTTTTTTTTTTGTTACACAGACCGTTCCGGACTGTCATTTTTGGCTGAACTATTCCCTAGAAGTATTTCCATTCATTTCCTCCACCTGTGTTTGAAATCTGTGGCAATTTCCTCTCGTCTTTTTCCTCAAAAAGCATTTTGCACACGGCCACAATGTCTGACTAATTCTGAGGAATTGCAAGTATTATATAGTGCCTCAATAACTTGACATGCCCCAGTGGTTTTACCTCCCCATCTTCTCTGGCAGGAGGAAGAGCCACATGTAAGGTAATAGAGTTAAGAGGCAAGCTACTGAACATAATGACTGAGCACTTGAAAGGATTTGAATGGCATGAAAGAGGCGCAGATCTGTCCTTTTGTAAACACAGATTCTCACGGGGACTAGACTTACAGAAAGATTAGCCCCTTCAATAAACAAGTGGATGTATCACGCTGCAAACCCGGTGCAGCTGGGTATTACTGAGCCATTGTTCCGGATAATCTGGGATGCTTGCCATTTAATCTGAATGCAATTAAAATCTCTCTTTTCCTATGGATTACTAGGAGAGATAATAGAGCTAGTAGGTCATCCTGACCTTCACATTAACTGCGAATCCTCCAGAACTGAATGTCTTGCAGTTTTCACATCATGAAATCAATTTCGAAATTGGTGGCTTTTATCGTCTATAAAATTCTTTGAAAGCTTTGATGTCATTCATATACATGTGTGCAAAAGTTGACAAAAATTACATTAAGCAGATATAAATATTTCAATTTTATAGCATTTCTCTTAAACTGTCCCAAAATACTGATTACATATTTTAAACCTACCCCGTCACCTAACCGGCGACGTTAAAGGTAAAGCTTCAGGTGTATGACGGCCCAGGGTCGTCATGTAACCGACGTTTAAGGGTACCCTAAAAAGGCGGATGTTGACGTATGGTCAAAAGATGTCCAAAGACGTCAGTTATATGACTTCTTGGGATGAGACTGTGTTAAAATGTTAGTATCATAACTGGACTGTTTTGTTTCCTTGGTCTCTGTTCTCATGTATTTCTGCAAGGTTACACCTTATATATTTATAAACTGTATGACTTCTTTCAGCCAAACACAATCAGAGTCAGACGTCACTCTTCATATGGAACAAGACTCACATATGGCCGTTACAGCCATTGATTCTAGTTGTTAAAGTTATACATATGGATACTTCAGGGTTAGTTTAAATAATTTTGTTTAAATATATATCCAAAATATATATCCATTCGATTTTAAAAGAAAATGTTAAAGGCACACTATGCACTCTCTGTTTTTTTTGTAAAACAGTGACCTCTAGAGCCGCTGTGGTGTACTTGCACTGTCGTAAATAACCGTTATTCCCCTGTTACTGCATATCTACTGAACTACTGTCAAGTGCTAGACTGCTTTTTAATAATAAAGTTGCCTATCACGTTTGCTGGCTTATAGCGTTTTTACATGATTTCTGCAAAATCAGAAGTAAATAGCCTATAGTGTATAGGCTACTGTATAATTTCATTCATGTTTTTTGATTGTAATGTTAAAATTACAAAATGTCAGATGACATCAATCAAGTTAAATGTACGTCGCATTATTTCATAACATTGGACGTTATGATTTAGACATGATTACAATTTATCATAATAGCAAATTGTGTTCAATTATTTACAACCTCTAGGCTTATATATGTCCTAATAATTATGTGAGATATTGACTATGTCCTCATGGTAATCGCAAGAATCAACATCAACAGCGTCAAGATTTGATTGATTCATAATCAACACAATTTGAAGTTACAGTCGGGAAGTGTACTGTTAGTCAGATAAACTTGATATAACAGTAACTTACACACGTCATAAGAAATCCGAACCAGACACAGGACTAAAGATACGTGATAAATACACATCACAACACCTGAGTTCAGCTGGCAAACTAGCTCTTGTGGCAAGCTCGGCAATAAAACATAACGGAAAAAACAACAAGACTAAGAGAAACGACTGTTTTTAGGAAGTCTGCTTAAAGCTCTGGTAATCGAAAGCTATAGACATGTGAGATTTATTGAACTGGTCTTATTATCAACAACGGATGAATGAACAGCACCGTAAAAAATTACATACCACAAGCCAGTGCAGCAACATACAATATAGAAACAAGTATACAAATACAAACAAGTTTATAAATAAGAGATTTACTTACAAGTCCATCAACAAGATCGCCAGGTCAGCATCGCAGTTACAATCCAGTGCAGTTTTTAAGCTCGCGCCAACGAGTGAAAGCCCGACCGAGTGGACTCTTGTCCGGTTTCTAGCACGGTCCGATTCTCTTTCCCTGTTTCGAAAGTAGCTTCATACAGTATGATGTTGTTGATGCGTGTGACGTCGTTGCCGTAAACCATTTCGTGATTCTCACGCGCTGTGTCAGGGGCGCCACTCTCAAACTTGCATGGCTGGTTTTTCCGGCGGCGTCCCCCCCAAGCTTTCCTACCAGGAAATATATATATATATAATTTGACACAAGAGGACAGTATAGTCCTATTTATGGTTCTGAGTTTAAACTAAACCATGACATCTACACGTTTTCCAAATTGGACCAACGTGATTATTTCACAAATAAGTGACGTTATTAAGCACAAATGTGAAACGTATATAGCCTATGTTTATTTTATGTTTTTTTTTTACTTATATTTAAGCGTCACGCCGCTCCGCTTTGCTCTCATGTAGCCTATAGGCTACATGTGTGTGTGCATGTGCTGGAGGGGTGCCCATCCCTTTTTTGAATATATCGTTATCATTATTGATAATTTTTTTAATAATTAGTTTTTCATGCATATGTTGAAATTGGTACTATTTGTTTGAGGTTTGACACTTTATTAAAAATGACTTTACTAAAAATGATACAAAAAATGGATGGATTTATAGCGTTTTGAAAAAAAAAATAACTTTTAATTTATCATTAACAATATTGTTGTTTGATTTAATAATCATTGTTCAAAATGTTCAGACTGAACCAATAAAACATTTCAACGGGATAATTTAAATATTCACAAAATGTGTGGGTCTAGGTAAAAAAATTAGTTTTGTTTCCTTGGTCTCTGTTTTCATATATTTATACAAGGTTACGCCTTGTAAGCCTATGTAATTTTTTTATATTTTATATTCTAATAGGCTACAATCACAGATTGTATGAATAAACCTTGAATAAATTAGGTAAACCATACCAAAATCACTGTAAAGTCATTGTTCTGTTCTGCTATGTGAATGATGTGGAGAAATAAAACTGATTATGAGATGTGCACTGATAAATCATTAATAATAGTGCAATATTCCACAAAAATTAGAATGGTACATTTTGATTAAATGTTGATTTAAACACAATCCCATATGGATATGATAATGCAATGACCAAGTTACAGTGAGTAGCACTTTAAGCCACTGAAGGCACTTCACGAACCATAAAAGTAAAGCTAAACAAAACAAAACAAAACAAGTACACCAAATTGGCCTACTACGCTACAGACACAACATAATGTTAACTGGATGGTCTGGTAGATCCACTGGTCGAAAATTATGAATGGGAAAAAAGGTCCAAACAAGCAGTTGCTGGAGGAGCAATGAAACACACCTCCCATGAAACACACTTCCCAAATGCCATCAAGACAGCCACTACAACCACACCACGAAAGGCTTGTGGCAGTTCGTTCACAACCACCGCACAGCAACAACAAGTGTACCAACCGATGAAGTATGCTCAACTCAACGGCGAATACCCATAATGCTCTGGTTGCACCAAATAAATCCTGTATCTCGCAAGAAGATGGCTCCCGCGGATGAATTATCCAACCATCCATTTTCCAAACTGTAGGCCCTATGTGGCTGCTGGTAATATCAAACAGTATAAATTCCTTTTTAATGCATTAAATTGTTTAATGAAGGCTAATACATGCTAGCTTCCATGTCCACAGTGTTTAAAATAAATGTTTTCATTACTAGGCTACTGGAGGTGCCAGTTTGTTAAGTTTCAAATAATTGGCCTATTAAACAACAAGCACAAACTATGCGAATGCGGCAGCCCTTCTGGCACACTCACTGTCCGAATTCACTTACTTGTTTTCGTTTACTCCTTCAAGGAGACTATAAGTGGACTAATGTAGGGAATAGTGAATGAAGCTATAGGGTGATTTCGAACAGCTTACTGTTGCGTGCCTAAATGAATCAGTGTTTTGAACAACTAATTGGAATGACTCACTCTTAAAGACAGTTGCCACCTACTGGCGTAATGATGTAACCTGCAGAAAGAGTCACTGAAAAATCTCCACCACCAATACTGTACACTGACAGTCTGTCTGATTTGAACAAACACAGATAGGCTATAATACAAACAGTAGCATAAGCTGAATTTGGAGTAGCATAGCCAATTCTTACTATTTATTTGCCATTGCTTTAATTGAGGAATAGTAAGTATGGAGACTGCTCAGACCAGATTCGAGAAACTGAAGGTTGTTGTTGATCTGAAACTGAATGCATCCATATCAATGTGTCAATATAAAGCAGACCACTGGGGCAAAGAACAAGTGAACAAAAACGTACTGAGAGCACCATCAAAGAAGAAAAAAAAAAGATCAGGATACAGTTATTCAACAACAACAGGTCACCCTGCAGGTTTTGTCGTCTACATACTAGGACAAAAATATCAAAAATGAAGAAGAATTTTCAGAGTTCATAGACTTATTATTGGAAATTAAACAGCTAGAACAGTCTGCCTAAACTGTAATCAGAGTCTTCCTTTGTGTCCAGATTAATGATGGCCAAATCCTCCTAACCTCGACCAAAATCATCAACAGTATTCACGCACTAAACCCCTCAATGCCTGCGAGAGGCGTTCTTGCTCATATTGGTGTATACCTCCATCTAGTGGACAAAACTCCTAAATACACATCATCTTCACACATCGTATTCTCTACGGTCTAAAAAAGGGATGTCAACAGTTCCAGTCTGTTACATTTGAAAGTTTCTCTTGATTATCTTTAATGTTCTCTTGAACGTGTTTGTACATCTTCATCTGTTTATAATAGATAAATATGAATGTGGTTGCACTGGGGGAGCACGCATAATATTTTATGACCAATATAATGAATAATAGAAGCTTGATTTATTTATGGAAAAAATCCTTTAGGCTTCTGTCTATCAATATCCCTGAACACCAAACAAAGTAGACACTTGACACTTGTATGTTAGGCCATACTTTTTTATTTACTTTTCTTTTTTGAACATGATATGTGTTTTAAACTTCACACACTTCACTGAATGAGCGCTGGTGTGCGCATGCGTTTCAAACTGATGGAGCACAAAAGAATGACAGAGCAATAATTCTGACAAAAAATATACTTTGCCTTTATATATTTTATATATAAATATATTTTATTGCCTTTTATTGTCTGTTAGGAATAACATTTGTATTTTTATGAAAACAGTAAAAGAGACTGTTGTAATGGTAATATAAAAATAAGAGTAATATAATTACTATTTCCAGATAATTAAATGTGTGTGTTTAGTCTGTGCTTTTGTTTTTCTGGGTTACGGTGGGCAAGTTTAAGAATGTAATGTTTATATTTTTGCATTTAATGTTTAGCATTGCCTATATAGTCACGTTCACTATATTTGTTTAAATATTTTTTAATTTACATTGTTTTGAAGACAATATAACTTGTATAAAATATATTAATGTATAACTTGGATAAAATAACTTGCATATATATATATAGAGAGATTTTTATTTATTCTATTTCTGATACTTGTTCCTTTTCCCTGTTGTAATAAATAAAACTCATTATGCTTTATACAATGACTTTCATGCGTCGACCTCTATTTAAAAGTACAAAATGTTAGTTAATGTTCTGAGCATAACATTTTTTCGCCTATTTGTTTATCTCCACCTACTGGACTTTTGGGACAATTCAATACTTACTGGTAAAAATTCTACTACTCTAATTGAATTCTTACTGGTAAAAATGCAATTACGACGAGTAAGGCTGGGTACAATTTAAGCTAAAACGGCTTGCCATATCTCTAATTGAATTCTTACAGGAAAAATGTAATAATGACGAGTAAGGTTGGATACAATTTAAGCTAAAACGGCTTGCCATACTGTAATTGTAAGTCTTACTAGTAATAATTGAATTGTAGAGAATTGTAAATTGTTTACTAGTGACAATGTTAATTTCTGATATCATGAATGTGATTCTTAGTAAGAAAGCCATTTTAGATGTCTGAAATAATATTGATATCAGAAATGCATGTTCAGATATCAAAAATGATACTTTTTACTATCAAGAATAGACATTTCAACTAGTGACAATTTAATTATTGATATCAGGAATTCAAATTTTTACTAGTAACAATGTAATTATTGATATCAAAAATGATATTTATACTAGTAAAAATCCATTCTTGATATCAACAATTTATTTTGAATGGCAGCCTATGGTGACATTTTACTAGTGAAAATACAATTGTTGATATCAAGAATTAAATTGTTGATATCAACTATTAAATTGTTGATATCAAGAATTAAATTGTTGATATCAAGAATTAAATTGTTGATATCAACTATTAAATTGTTGATATCAACTATTAAATTGTTGATATCAACTATTAAATTGTTGATATCAAGAATTAAATTGTTGATATCAAGAATTAAATTGTTGATATCAAGAATTAAATTGTTGATATCAACTATTAAATTGTTGATATCAAGAATTAAATTGTTGATATCAAGAATTAAATTGTTGATATCAACTATTAAATTGTTGATATCAAGAATTCATATCCTGGAAATGAATAAAAGCTAAAACGGATTGCCACAGGCTTTGCTCCTTTCGAGCATCTGATCTCTGGCCCGGGCTCCGGTTTCAGCTGCCGCTGTGTGTTCAGCTCCTGCAGCATCCACACAGAACGGAGCAGAGGATGTAAACTGTAGTTGATGCTCCACTTCTCGTTCTGTAGGTGATCAGGAAGATTTCTGCAGTTCCTGTGTCTCTCCAGCTCACCCTGTACAAATGATCATAACTGTTAATCTACACTTAT
Source organism: Pimephales promelas (assembly GCF_988280905.1). Classification (NCBI taxonomy): domain Eukaryota; kingdom Metazoa; phylum Chordata; class Actinopteri; order Cypriniformes; family Leuciscidae; genus Pimephales; species Pimephales promelas. The sequence continues at coordinate 17,195,429 of NC_142777.1, forward strand.
TCTAACCCAGTGGTGGAGGAAGTACTGAATCTCAGTACTTAAGTAAAAGTACAAATACCCAGATAAATATTTACTTTAGTAAAAGTAGAAGTAACACAATGACAACCATACTTAAGTAAAAAGTAAAAAGTACTTTATTTTACATGTACTTTAAGTATTAAAAGTAAAAGTACTTGCATAACAATTGATTCTCTTAATGACTATTTTCTAATGATTAATAAAACATTTAATTCTAACTCATTCAACCTAATACTCCTATAATGATGTTCAATAATGATGGAAAAAAATGTCACCATTTCTGAAACAAGCTTGCAATTAGGCAATATCGTGCTTATCCTTACTATATGTTTATAACTATGTTTGGCAGTAAACAAGATTAATTTATGGTGTAATTCTGAACCTCTTGGCTTGCCATAATCCTAACCGAACCAAACATTTATTACACACGGTGTGTTTCCTATGCACGTAAAAACAAATTTTCGCGTATGAGTTGCATGATAAACACACTGCGTGCGAGACGCATTTAGTGTGACCGGGTTGATATACTGTATCTATGGCAACCAAACGTCACTGGTGAGACAAACGTGCAACGAACGGATGGTCAGATTACGTTTTGGCAGGGGAAAAACTGATCAGACAATGTAACGAAAATGTAACAGAAGTTGTAGAAATGTAGTGGAGTAGAAAATATAATAATTGCTGCGAAATGTAACGAAGTAAAAGTAAAAAGTAGGCACTATTTATTGTACTTAAGTAAAGTAAAGATACGTGAAAAATGTACTTAAGTAAAGTAACGAAGTATTTGTACTTCGTTACATTCCACCACTGTTCTAACCATACAATCCAAGCCATGTCTGCTGTGATTCAGATAAGTGTAATGTCACCTGTTCAGCGCAACCAAGGATGGCGCTCGATGTCGTCTAAACTGGGACGATCTTCTGCCGCATCACTGAGACACCAGCTAATCAACTGACGGCACTCTGTTAAACACATCACAGTCTTTAGGAACACAAAAGAACAAACTTATCCTGGGTTTCTACTTCTGAATGTTTGCTATCTCTTGCCTGTAGACAGTCCGCTAGGGAAGAACTTGAAGACCCTCGGTGCGGCTCTGAGGGGAAAGCACAGGATGTTGTAGAGCGTCATCCCCACAGACCAAACAGTGGCCGGTCCTGCATGATAGCAGTGCTGATCAAACCACTCAGGAGGAGCGTACTCAAGAGTACCTGAGAAACCCAAGAAGACCAGAAACATACACTGAAAAGGTTAGAGTCCAAACATATTCTCTTTGTTTGATCATCAAAAGTTCAGTAAACATCCACAGAGCGTTTCCTGCTGTAACGCAAAGCTAACCTGCAAAGCTTGTGTAGGCCGAATCCTTTAGGAGGCCTCCACAACCAAAGTCCAGCAGCTTGATGTCATGGGACGCTGTGGAAATCAGCAGGTTCCCTGGCTTGACGTCCCGGTGCAGGACTCCCCGGCTCTCGCAGTGTCTCAGAGCGGTGATCAGCTGAACCAGCACTTTCTTGGCCAAGCTCTCATCCACACAGCCGTTCTCCTTGCAGAAACTCTGCAGATCTTGACAGGGAACTGGCCGTTCCAGGATCATGGAGTAGTGACTGCGACTCTCAAACCACTCCACAAGCTGCAGGACATTGGGGCAGGTGGGTGCTGAATTGACCCGGATCATCAATGCCACCTCCAGCGGCAGCAGACCCTGACCTTCCTGCAGGGACAAAGGCTCTGTTATGTATATCCAGGGCTGAACGAAACGGATGAAACAACAGATTCACACTGGAACTTACAACTTTCAGCCTCCTTTGGGTCCTGTTTTTAGGGACGTACTTGATGGCAACCTGCAGACGGATAAACCACAGTAAATCACACCAGCCTAATTGTGACAGAAGACATTTACTGATATCAACATTTCTAAAGGCTATCTGAACAAAGGAGGGATAGGGAAGAAAATGTCTTACTGGCAGTCTGTCAGACCTGCGGATCCCAGCATACACAGATCCGAATCCGCCTCGTCCCAGCAATGGGCCCTTCGCATATCCTCCTGTAACACACATGATCACAAGAAATGTCCTTAAGAGAACACATGTCTCTAATGAAAAATCATGGAAGCCATAACTTTCAAATGAAAAGCTTATTCTGACCTCTGCGAGAGCGTTTAGCAGTGGACAGATGTCCATCATCTTGGCTCCTCTGGTTGCTGCTCTGCCTCTTCCTCTTCCTGTCAGCCTTACCTGTGGAAACAGAAACAGCAAACACAGAGGACAGAGGTGCCAAATATCCAGGCAGCTTCTGGCTCAGCGTCTGCGTCGTCGGGCCTGGCAGCGGTTCCTGAACGCGATCATCAGAACCGAGTCTCTCCTGGCCAGCCGTCTGAGTGGACGCAGCTCCGCTGGATCTGGATCGGCCTGAAGCTGGAATATTTCAAACATCACACGGTAATGTTCAAATTATTACTTTGTTATTTGCAACTTTCTATTTTCAATGACGAATCATTGAACTATTAACAGAGACATCATTTTTAATTTTTTTTTTAATAAAAGCTTATTCTGACCTCTGCGAGAGCGTTTAGCAGTGGACGGACGTCCATCATCTTGGCTCCTCTGGCTGCCGCTCTGCCTCTTCCTCTTCCTGTCGGCCTTACCTGTGGAAACAGAAGCAGCAAACACAGAGGACAGAGGTGCCAAATATCCAGGAAGCTCCTGGCTCACCGCCTGCGTCGTCGGGTCTGGCAGCGGTTCCCGATCCACAGAACCCAATCTCTCCTGACCAGCCGTCTGAGTGGACGCAGCTCTTCTGGATCTGGATCGGCCTGAGGCTGGAATATTTCAAACATCACATGGTAATGTTTCAATAATAATCAATATTTAATGCCAGTGGTCACTTAATAATTGTTACTAGTTAACGTTACTCAAATAGAAAACTTTATTTCACATGCAAGGCATCGAACATGTGATCACTAGCTGGGAAAATTTAGGGATCAAATTAGTTATCTAGCATAAGTTTCTTCCAGGGTTTTCCACACCTCGGTTAACCTGAAATTCAAGGACCTTTTAAGGACTTTCCAAGTCAATACCCTCAAATTCAAAGACCTCTTCTTTTAGTGGTCACACTTGTCTCCATCGCAGTCAAAACAAGTGACCGAAGCCTTGAACTGTAGGCTTCTTTTTTCCAGGAAAACAATTATGTTTTTGTTCAATAATATTGTTTTGATTATATTATTCAATAATTTTGAAGGGATTTTGATTCTATGAAATATTCAGCAATTTTTTTCCATTTGAACAAATTTTTTTTTTCAATAAATGCAGTATTTCACATTAAAATAGAGTGGAGGCCTTTAAAATCCATTTTTTGAAGTCAGAAAAGTGCTATTTGGAGGCATATTTTTGGGCATTTTTTGTAATGTCGTGTAATCAACTGTATAGCTCCCTATATAAAGGCTAGGATGGCTTAAATTAAATAAATAAAGTAAATTAGGGGCTTACTTTCATTTTAAAGTGAACTACTCCTTTAACATAACGTGTAAATTCCCATAACTAACGTAAATCAAGCAAGCTAGTGTGCAGAGGACACGAACGAAGTGTTGGCGAAATAACACAGCAGACTGGAGGGAATAATATGGAATTTTTTTCCAGAAAACTTCTTGGAAAAAATAAATTCAAGCACTTTCAAGGACTTGTATCTATTAGCAGCTATGTTTGTTTTCAAAAAATTTCCAGGGCCTTGAATTTTTTTTCAGATTCACGAACCCCATTGTACAACATCATACCAAAACATATACCAAAATAAATAAATAAATAAATAAATAAATAAATAAATAAAGACTCACCTCCTCTTTCACCAATGTGATTGTGAGCCATCGATATCCTCCTCCAAGTCCAACCTGCAATAAAAACAATACAAAAAAGAGAACACAAATCTCTCCAGAAATACTACTCCTCCTCCAAAAAAAAGAAAGAAAAAGAAAAGAAAAGAAAGAAAAAGAAAGTATAAAATTAAAAAATAAATAAAAACCCGAACCCCCTTCTAAAATCAGAAAAGAACAAATCAAATAAAAGTTTTGAATATTTTAAAATAAGATATATGAACTCAAAAGTAAAACTCTGTGATGGAATTCTCAATGTCTCAAAGTCTGCTCTCAATCCTCCGAATAGCTTCAAAATGCTCTGTAAAAGTCTCTCAATTCGCCTCTCGTTTGCCAACCAACAGATTTCGATCAGTGAAATTGTTGATATGTGCATTCAGAATTCAAACAATACGTCGCTATAGCAACTAAAAATTGAATCGCTCATTGGCACAGCGCACGTGAAGTCGCGTGCGCGAGTACAACAGAGCACGCGCAATCTCAACAAATGCTTTATCTTTGACGTTTTCTTTAATACATATGAGATTTATTATTTCTTATCATTTCTTATTATCTTATTATTATTATTATCCGTGGAATTATTCGTGTAAAATCTTCGTCAAGCTAATTGCAAAAGCGTCCACTTCCTAATTTTTCACTCACAGTCAAATGGAATCCAGTCATTGCGTCTGTCCAAAATGCGAGCAAAAAAGCTAAAGGGAGGATAAATTGGACGAGTGGCCACCCACTTAAACACCTCATATAGATAATTGTTGTAAAGTCTCTCTCAACAGGGAAAAAGTGAATAGGCTACTTTACACGAAGTTGGTTTGACGTTGGACGTTCGATATTCGCGTATTTAGGGGCCGTCTCTAAAATAAACTACGCAGAGTGCAGAACTGAGAAAATGACTTTAGCTAGGGCTTTTTGCAAGTTACTGTAGGCAAACGACTACCATTTTTCTTGAAAACCACACACATTTGAGATAAGATGTTTTGTCACATAACAAAGGATGCCTTGCCATGAAAATGAAAGAAGAAAATTAAAAGTCAAATCAGTCTGAAAAGAAATAGCATCTCGATTCAGAACAGTCTGAAGGTCTGTCCCGAGTTTGGAGTTTTTTAAAAAGGATTTCAGTCAGTTGGCTTTTTCACAAGCCAACTTAATTAACTGCACCTGTAGGCTAATCAAGTCCTTCAACGTGTTACATATCAAGATCTAATGGGAACTTATGGTCGTTTTTTCTTCTTCAATGACAATCAGTCGGCCAATATAAGCTTTGTCGTGATAACGTAGACTACCAGTACAATCAGCATTCATCTAGCTGGACAACTTTTGTGTGTGTGTGTGTGTATATATATATATATATATATATATAGATAGGATATATATATATATATATATATATATATATATATATATATATATATATATATATATATATATATAAATTAGATATTACAGTTATTATATTATATATTACAGCCTATATTACAGTTGTTTAGAAGGCTATTGGTCATTGGAAATATATATGAAATGTATTTGGGTCATGTCAAGTCTCTTAAAAATTAGAGAAATAAATCTCTCATCATATCGTCTAACAAATCCTTCCCTCACGAGTCAAAAATGACTCGAAGCCTTAACAGAAAGCCTTTTCAGAAAGCTTATATCATTTTATTTTGAAAATATTGTTTCTATTTTTTAATGAGTTTTTTGGGGATTTTAAGATTTTTTTTTTTATCTGCCTTTAAATTACTATTGTATCAATAAATAACATAATTTAAGCACATTCTTCACATTCATACATTGAACTTAAATTCAAAATAACATAACCAGCTCAACATATCTCACATGGGGTCAATTTGGGTGTCTCTTATACGACCTCTTGAAGAAAAAAAACAAAACAAAACAAAAAAACATCAAATAAAATAACAACAACATGATATTTCATGGCTTTTACCACTAGATGGCCTTAGAGCTCTATTTGGAGCAAATGAGCTGTTCCACTGGGTCCCAAAGTCAATTCTTGAGTTTATCTTTTCAGCATGCATTGATTCAGATACACAAGTAGACATTATGATTTTTTGGGGGTAAAGTTTAGTTTAAATTTTAAGCATTTTTAGGGTTGTGGACCACTGTAATGAACACTCAAAAAAATAAATTTATTGAAAAAAAAAAGAAAAAGTTTTGGGTCAAAATGGCCCGAGGGAAGTATCAGGGCCACAGTGATTACTCTTTAGGGAACTGTGTTGTCTGACTATAATACTGGAAAAGGAACAATTACTTTAATAGAGAAATTTAAATTACACTCTTTATCATATTTGACCAACAAACAATGGATTCTTTTCCCTTTTTTTGAACTCGATACTGGTTTCAGGTTTTGAACCTGGAGTTCAAATGTAAAAAAAAAAAAAAGCTTACACAAAAAAAGAACCACAAAAAGTCCAACCCTGTATTTCATTACAAGTTTAATTCAACATTCACTGTAAGTTAATCACCACTCTCTAATTCATATTTAACAAAACATTAGAAAATGCACCGTATAACCACCAGTCTTCTGATTAGTGGTGCTAACATGACACTTCTTCCACAAGCTCAGTGACATTGTTCACTGGAGATCCCTAAATCTGCTTGTACCTTAATTCAACAGCATGTGGCGAACGGGGGGTGAAGAACGAGGCTGAAAATTCATTAACACTGCTTAGCTTTTCCTTTGGAAAATCTATAGACCTCGCTCTCTCTGACTAAGAAATTAACAAACAAAAATGGTACACATAAAACAATACAGTAGTAATGGGTGTAATATATTCGCATTTAATATTTTAGTAAAGGACGGTTATGACGGAATACTACGTCAGTATGAAGTGCTTTGCACCAGAGATGCGGTAACCTGTATCACCTGCCGATGCTGTGACAATGGGAATGCATGTGGAGTTTAACTGTACAAGTAAAACAGATTTAGAGCAGGTAACTATCATAGTTACTACAATAGCTTTACTGCATGACCGCAGCATGTCACAAGTTCACATTTAACTTTTCCATGCAGTCATGCAAACAATTCACTCAGATGAGTTGCATCTTGTAAACCAGAGCCACACCGATGAGCTTTCCACGTCTTTCTCTGATGGACCGAAGCAAAAAAAAAAAAAACATAAAACACCCAAAGTACAAAATATCAGCCCATCCCACTGGAAGCTCTGTCCTTGAAATCTGCAGGCGAGTTCTCTGAGGTCCGTTTGGAAGCAGTTCCTTTTTTTCTTTTTCCTGTGCCACCAGAGCACAGGAAGTTGGCTCACCACTTCCTGTGATAGAGAGTCTAGACAGTCCTCTCCCGATTGGCTCATTTCAGCCCACCTGCTTCTCCAGCAAAAAGTCTCTGCGCTCACACTTCACAATAGACATGCAATACACAGACCAAATTAATTCTTAAGGTTAGGTTGTACATTTATATAGATTTATACATATTTATATAATTCATATATTTTCAGGAATGTTAATCTGTGTGTGTTTTTTTTTTGTTTGACGATACAAAAATTACTTTTCATCTGACACATATAAGCAACATCATAAAAACAGTCTCTTTCTTTAAAAAAACAAAAAAACAAAAAAAAAAACATCCCTTAATAAAAATAAGTTCTATTTGTGTTTTGTTTATTTTACAATATATTTTCTTTTCCGCTCCATCTTCCGCTCTACTATTACAATAGGCACTTTGTGCAGCCGCACTCGACGGTGGTCTCGATCTCTTCGGAAAAGGACGATCCATCGGAGCACTTGAAGCTGACCTTCCGTCTCCGGCTCTTGGTGGGGGCGCAGCACAGGCCCGAGTGGCAGGCGTGAGGACACTCCACCCGGGGGATTTTACTGGTGGATGTGCAGCTTTTATGACCCATGTGACGCTTGAGGAGCTCGCGAACCATCTCTCCTTGGCACGTCACCTCTGTGTGGAGGAGGGGAAAGAGGACAGGTCATCAGATAAGCATTTATATTAATAAACATAAGGACTTATATTGACTTGTTGCTTCACTCTTCTGGATTCTGTATACGGCATGGTAATGAAACAGCATTTGCAATGCGTTTAACTGAGCCTGGAGTCTCTTATGCTCACCAAGGCTGCATTTATTTGATCTGACATACAGTATATATTTATATTGTGAAATATTATTACAATTTCAAATAACTGCTTTCTATTTTAATATATATTGAAATGTAGTTTATTTTTGTGATGACAAAGCTGAATTTTCAGCATTACTCCAGTCTTCAGCGTCACACGATCCTTCAGAAATCATAATAATATGCTGATTTGCGGCTCAAGAAACATATCAATGATAATGATAGTGCTGCTTAATATTTTTGTGAAACCGTAAGACATTTTTTTTGTGTGTGGATTCTTTGAATAGAAAGTTCAAAAGTCCAGCATTTATTTGGAATAGATTTTTTTAACAGTGTGAGTCTTCTTGTTGAATAAAAGTAGTAGGCTAACGTTTTACTTTTTGAGATCTCATGAAGATCTTATGGAGAAAAAGAACAACCACATACAAATGATGGTTATCATTGTTGTGCTCTGTTGTATGTGATGTTATTGTAATATTCTTCACCCAATAAAGTTTGGATGAAAACAGTCAGAAGTAGCCGACATTTTACAATTCTTAAAGGAGAACTCCGGCGCAAAATGAACCTTTGGTCTAATAAAACATCGGTACCTAGTCGACCGTTCTCTGAGATTTGTTTTCATGATAATCGAGTGTAAAGAGTTTTATCTCTAAAAACTGTTTAGCGTATACGCTAGTAATGGGGGCATTTACTAAGTAAAGAGAAATCGCTAGTTTATACCACTAACAAGGCTCAAAATAGCCCCACTCTAACACGATAACATAATGAGGGTCCATACATGCAAAACGAAGCATTGAGAACTTTGTAAGTGTACAGACCGTTTAATAAAAAGATACTTCATAAAGACAGTTCACTTCGCGTATACAGACCGGAGCCATCTTGGAAAACAGTCTCGACAAGTCGAACCACGAACGTGAACTTCAAGTTCTCAATGCTTCATTTTACATGCAGGGTCCCTCATTATGTTACTGTGTTAGTGTGGGGCTATTTTGAGCCTTGTTAGTGGTATTAACTAGCGATTTCTTTTTACTTATTATATGCCCCCATATAATAGCGTTATACGCTAAACAGTTTTAGAGATACAATTCTTTACATTCGACTATTATGAAAACAAATCTCAGAGAACGGTCAACGGTACCGATGTTTTATTAGACCAAAGATTCATTTTGCGCCGGAGTTCTCCTTTAAGATTATGAGATCAGCAACAGTAATAAATAAAGTATTTCAGTGTGGATCGTCATCTTACTAAATAACTATTGGTAAATGGATCTACAAACCGAAAGAATATAACAAAAGGAAGATTATGAAAAAAAAAAAAAATGATTTTCCTGTAAAATAACGTGGACTGATGAATTGTCCACAGTAGGACCAGAAACATTTATTAAAGATCTTGTTTTTAAGTGGCAAGTAGCAAGCTTTTAAATTCTGATCAAGAATAATGCATATGTTTTGCAGTGCTGTGTCTCACCTGTTTCACAGGTCGGCCCGCTGTACTCAGGCTGACAGTGGCAAACCGGCTCTCCGCTCTCCGTCGCTCTGCACTCTCCGTGCACACAGTGCTGCCCCTTACAGGCGGCGGACTCCTCTCGTCTGTCACAGAACTGGCCAGAGTATCCATCTGCACATGAGCAGCTGTATGAGGAGCCTTTAGGCACACACACACCATTCACACACCTGCACACGAAGAGAGAGGGTATTACTGCCTGATACAAGCACAACAGTGAGTGTTTGTGTTCATTTGTGTTTGTGTACCTGCTGCTCTGACAGGGGCTCTGGGAGGTCATCTGTTCGCACAGTGGGCCGTTGTGGCCGGCGGGACACTCGCAGGTCACCCCTGCCTCTCCTCTCTGTCTGCAGGCCCCCTGAACACAAACGCCGCAGGAGTGACAGCCCGGCAGGACGCCATCAACCCCTGCCCGTCCACCACCGAGGTCTTGGGGTTCCCCATTGAGCCGTACGTCATGAATACAGCCGTTGAAGGACTGGAATGGACGGTCTGGACCCGGTCGTAGGCCTGCCGTGTCAATCAGAGAGGGAACCCCTAAAATATAAACAACAGGCAAGTATTAACACACTCATACGCACACATACAATATAGAGAGGGCCTGAAAATGCTTTACAGTACAATCATTACGTATTCACCCATTTGGACAGCATTTTGTGTGTCTCAAAGAAAGCCACTATGAATCCTTTGAAATACACTGAGGTGTCTTTGACTCTTACCGCCTATATAGAGTTGTGTGTTGTGGTCCACAGCAGGGGGGCGGGGCAGTTTGCCCAGGCTTTTTGGTGCCCCTTTATCCACCACCAAACTTAGGGTCTGATTCTGGATCAGCACCTCCACCATGTGGAAAAGACCATCGTTCACAGACTCCACGCTGGCAGAAAGCAGAAGACAGACAAAAATATAAATCTGTTACATTTATATCATTTAATAATAATATTTATATAATTTAGTAGTAGTATATAAATGTATAATTATATTAATAGATTTATAATTTAATAGTTTATATATATATATATATATATATATATATATATATATATATACATATATATACACTATTAGTTATTATTATTTGAATTATTATCTCAGTTCATATATATATATATATATATATATATATATATATATATATATATATGAACTGAGATAATAATTCAAATAATTCATATATATATATATATATATATATATATATATGACTGATTATCTGAACTGAGTGTGAAATAAACCATTACAATATTATTTGAAATTTATATATTTTTTTACACAAATCTACTGTCTCTCAGTTGTAGAATTACAACCACAAAATGGTAGAAAACTTATAGTAGGAAACTTATTTTGCAACTAATTCGATTTTTTTTTTTAACCAAGCAGGCAGTGTCACTGAAGAGTAGACATGACATTAAATATGATACGTGTGTGGAAAATAAAATCTATTTTTTTAGGTCATTTCCCATCAATCTTATATTTTGTCACATTTTGCAAAAACATTATTGTGTGTATTTAGGATACACAAAATGCTAGCTATTAAATTAGCCTTAGCGGCAGTTTTAACTGACCGTATCATGTCACCACTGGGGTAAATTAACTTATTAAAGTATTGTTTTAAGCCCAAGTGAAAAGCCTGAATATGCAATACAGAATATCTCCCCACTGTCTGAAAATGCTATGGTTTCCACATTACACTCCGTCAGGTGTATTTCCAGTGAATTTGGCACGGACATGGGGAGAGCTTATGTTGTGGGAAAAGGAGAGCTTGTGTTGGCCATAAGTTCACTCTTTCTTTGAGTTAGCACGCTCAAATCACATCCTGCTGAGTTTGGCACTGTGTCTGTGCGAACGCCTGAGAGCGATTCTGTTTCACACGGTCATTTTTAAACCATTGAAGAGTGCCGTTTGTTCCCCAGTTCCATGAAACCTCCATGAAACATCTCATAGACCATGACAGCGTGCTCTGACCGGCACAGCTGGGTGATTTTTTCCCCCTGTTTCTGACATTGCAGTGACTGTAGCAAGCTGTTTGGCCCAGATTCTGCTGACTTCTAGGATGGTCTTTTTGTTTAAAGGTGAGATTTAAAGTTATGAACTTATCAATATCCTCTGAACTAACAACAGATTATGAGAATTCAGTCTGCTCGGCTGTAGAAACCCTTGTAGTAGTTATTGCTGGATGGAGCGCAAGCAGTTACAGACAGCTAGAGACAGTGGTTTGGCAAAGAAGCCCAGAGACCAACAGAGAGAGGAGAAGGGGGTGAAAGAAATGATATTGCGGTGAGTAGAGTATATCTTAATCTCCCCTCAGCCTTAAACAAGGTTTTCCTCTTTTTCTGTCTTTGGGGGAAAAAATAAATGAATGAAAGAAAACATTTATTTGTATCTATATTTAATATATTCACGAATATATGTAGTAAAACACCTAAAACAACAGAGCAAATATATTAGGCAAACAAAGGCTAGCATTAAAATGAACTAATTGTTGCTTTGTGGGTAGACAGCTAGTATTTGCGCTGGCTTGCAATGCCATAGGTGCGGATAGAGATCAGTGTCCCCAGATATAGGGGGTACGGTTCACGGAGGTCTTGGCTGAACAAAGACCCAACACAAGCACACGTGTGGTTTACATTACAGGCCCATAATTCAATTCCTGTTTCAAAATAGGCTTTTGCAACAAACACTATATTGTCTGCCGGCTGAGACCCCCCAAACATCTCAAGCCCGCCAATTTAATACATCAGTACCACCAGAGATGAACAACTTTTATATTATATAAGGACATTTTCATCCATTGTCTCTGGTTTTGACAGCCGCCTTTCATTACGTTTGTCTGGGGGCCTACATGCTGGCTGGGAAGGAAATCGGAAGAGTATTTTGTGGAAAAGGTGGTGAGAGTGGGAATGTAATGGAACGAAGTGGAAGGGTCTATTACAAGAATGAAAACAGACTTAATCAGAACATAAATCTCACTATGGGAAACAGAAGCCTTCATTTGGAACCGACAACATGTTCTTGAATCTATGCAGTGAAGGTCTAGCACCACCAGGGGGCAGTAGAAAACAACTCCTCAGGATGGAGCAAAGCGCTAGCAACTATTGGCCTTTTGTTCATATTCTGACACGCAGAAAATATCCTGAGGCCATAATATTTTTAGAATGGGGGGTTGAGAAGGTGGAGTGTCTTTGATGTGCGACTAGCCTGCATATTAGCTTCAAGCAGCCCATTATGGAACTCAATAAAAACAAACAGAAACCCGTGGAAGATTTCAGAAACCTCATGTCACCCCTCTCACACGAGGGGAAGTCAATTTCCTGTCAGCTGAAAATAAAATACTCTATTTTTCCTTGAGCAAAACCACATTATAAATGACACATACACAAAGTTAGGAACTATTACAGACTCCTTCATCTTGGAGAGTTATCTAGATCAGCAGACCTGTAGACATATTTACATTTTCCAGATTCAATTACACGGCACTATCATTTGCTTACACTAGCTACGAGTAACAGACTGCAGATGTAAAGTCAATTACGCCTTTTTGGAATGTGAATTGCTAAACAAGGTTATGCAGCATTTAAGATATCATGGGGTGGAACCAATAGCTTTGCTTTCCATATGGACTGAAGTAAAGCGCTAACATCAAAACATTTGTAAGTAGCAAAGCCTAAGTAGCCTTCCTTAAGCTCAAACAGTAAAGCATGGCACTAGCAATGCCACAGTCATTGGTTCGATTGTCAGGGAAAGCAAGAGCTGATAATATCTGTACCTTGAATGCAACACAAGTCTTTGTATAAAAGAATCAGCCACATGTGTAAATGTGAATTATCTAGGCCTATGCTAATGCTACACTAAATCTTTGTGTGTGGACAGTTAGCATTAGCATCCCACAGCTTTGATTATTCTTTTGCTATTATAGACCCCTTTACAGTTGGTAAACATGGTGACGTTTTTTTGTGGGCGGAGCTTAGGTGGAGGCAGAAAGCTCCCTCTGGCCGCTTCACTAATGCTAGTTAGCAAGGATTGTTAGCTTGTTTTTTAACAATGACTGGAGAAAATCCGATATTATCTTAATGTGTAGTAAGATCACTCAGTGCCAGGATCGCGATTGTTATTTCCAAAAGTTATTTTTAACGGACAGAACCAGATTGGCCGACCCGTAGCCGCCTACACACTCACTCAATGCATGGACGATCTGACAGGATTAACGTTACGTTACCTCGGTTGAGTGGCCTGACTTCTACACCTACCTTATAGAGAAACCGATCGTAAATAGAAACTGAGGGCATTTAAATCTTTAGATGCCTATATGGTCCTGTACAAGACTTGTGTGTACGATCCGCAGTTCTGCCGAGACCACGACAATGTAAAGAGTGACATTACAGTGCGATTTTAATGATGTGAATATTTTCTAGAAATAAAAGTTCCAGATACAGCATATTCATTTTTCATCAATTCTTGCACCAAACAACACAACAAGATGACATTTAATAATAGTAACAGTTATTTAAGCTCCTTATTATGTAGCCGAATCTGTGCTGTTTTGTATTGGCCGCCTCCAGTTTACACTTTGTTTTGCCTCCAGCTAGCGCCGTGACGTAACTGTGACGTTGGCGCAAAAGGGGTCTATAGTATTAGCGTAGTTGCACATAGCCAAGCCATTCTTACAACACCACAACCATTTGTTCTTCTCCAACCCAAGGACATCTTACTTACTCAGGCTGAATTACCACTACTTTCCTGACATTCTGCTCACACAGGAACTTAGTGCGGGTGAAACGAAAACAGGCCTTAAAAACATACTCTGACCCTTCCCCATTCATCCCAACACTGTTCAGCATTAAACCCAGTTGACATGCCAAACATTAGCTGCTTTTAGATCTGTGGTTAGGTGTGGTGCAGGATGGCGAGCCCACGCTGAGGAGCCGGGGGCAGGGAACGCTGCAATTCTAACATTCTCATTCAATTTCCTGCGATGTCTCCACAAACCGACGCTTCTGCTGAGGAACTGCCCACGCCGCTGCTTAAACTAATACTCAGATTAGCGTGACATTTAGTAAAGGGCAGCACATTAACACGCTGCATGGACCTAAGCATTCATCTCATGGTAATGAGGCATTACTGCTAGTTAAGAGCCTCCTTCACTCTTCTCCCCAGTGCACATATCAGTCTCTCCATCTCTCTTCTCCCCTCACCCACACCTTCAATCCCGGCAGGATCACATTGCAGAGATAAGTGTCCTTCACTCTTCATTGGCTCTCAGTCACTCTTCATCTCTCTGGGGTCTGATCTGTCTTCTTCTTTACCACTGCCAAGAACCTCCCTTTCCCTCTCACCTTTACCATTTTCTTCATAATATTTTCTTGTTTATCCTGTCAGGGATCTCTTCTCTCGCTGAAGTTCAGCAGGGGTAAGGTGTAAGAAGAGCTGAGTGGGACCTGTAGATGGTGTGGGAATCTTGCAATTTTTTCCCCTCTGATCTTCGCCCCACAGAGTCTTTATGACCCAGTTCCACATTTGAAGTCAAGCACCCGCAGAGAGCCACTGAACCAGACTAGGCTCAGGAATGCTCCAACCACAGCCTCAAAACGCCAGCTTCCATGGTGGGAAAACCAAAGCAAGGGATCTGCCCATACGCTGCATCCACGTCCAAGCATTGTGGCGTACGACGAGTTACGAATTGGGCAGCTGGCTCTTCAGGGACTCTGTTAGCTCTGGTTCCACATTGTTAGCACTAACTATGACATGGAGACCTCAGGAGCATGTTTGTCAGACCGGGGTGTGCCGTGTAGTCCCATGGCCAAGTCAGCTAAATTAAGATGGAAGTATAATTTCTCTCCTTGCATTTCCTTTATTTACTCCAAGACAATGGGCTGCAGCCATGCCAAAGCCACACATCATAATGTCACTTAGGGAAAAACAAGATAATTAGAAGGTGAGCATGGATCTCCCTGCTCCTGGAGGGCAACCTTCCTGCAGACTTCAGTTCCAACCCTGCTCCAACACACCTGTTATACCTTGAACACCTTGATTAGTTAGTTCAGGTGTGTTTGATTAGGGTTGGAGCTAAACTCAAGGAGCAGGCTTGGAGACCTATGATTAACTGAGGGTGCCATGATCTTGGATTTACTAGGGTCTAATAGTCTACAAAAAGCCTGGCATCAAAATTGACTTAATTCAGTCAGACCTCTGCATAATAATTTAACTGTTCGAGCACACAATGGAGTCCTGGTCTAGCAGTTACTACATGTGCTATGATACATTAAGCCATTTATGACCAATTCTGCTCCTGGAAGGCCAGAATCCTGCAGAATTTAGCAACCCTAATCAAACACACCTGAACCAGCTAATGCAGGACTTCAATCATACTAGAAAATTCAATGCACGTGTATTGAGGAAAGGTGGACCTAAACTTTGCAAGACTTTGGCCCTCAAGGAGCAGGTTTGGACACCCATGAATTAAGTGCTGGTGCTCATACGCCTTATTCACGGCAGCGCCATCTTTGATTTTTAATGAGAATGAAAGCGAGGCTGTGAGGGATAGACTTGCATCTCTTCAATGGGTTGTACTGTTATTTAATGTGCTTTCGGATTGTTCTGCTCATGAAACACTGGAAAAATATCTTTCCACGAAATGTCAGTTGACAAAAAACTCCCGACAATGTAAGCTGTGGAAAATTGTAAGTAATCTAGGAGCTTTATTCAGCTTTTTACAGCGGATGCCATTGGAAACACGGTAAGGGCCAGTTCACATATCACATCTTTTGCGCGCTCAAGTTCGTTATTTCAAATGTAGGCGCGCGGTTTGCGCGCTCATAATGAAAGCGATGCGGTCGCGGTGCGACGCGATCGTTTTTTCCATGTGCGTCCGCGCCGCGTCGAGATAAAAACATCTCAACTTTTTAGAATACCGCAAGCGCACCATACGCACACAATAGGTCATGTGACAAGAACCAACTGAAGCGCAACCGCCCTGGCGCTTTGGAAAATGGAGAATACGGCGCGCCCAGCGTTTTCTACGCATTTTAGGCGCTATATGTGAATCCGGCCTAAGTCTATCCCTCACAGCCTCACTTTCATACATGTCATGGCGCTGCTCTGAATAAGGTCTACAGTTAGTGCTCATCTCTCCTGTATTATTATTATTTATTTATTTATTAGCAGGGTTTAGCTAAGAAAGCAAAATTAATTATATATTATGTCTGTACTTGTATGCAAATTGCCTAAAAATTTAAGTAGCTGACCAGTACATTTCAAGATGCAGAAGTAACCAATTCTGGGAACAATAGTGGCAATGGCAAGGCCTTAAAATAAAGCCAAGTTTTTGGAGTCATAATTTAGTTTTTAGCACCCATGCTACAGCCATTTTGAGCTATGAATATGGGAAATGTACTGTATGTTCGGTCTGTTCCACTCTAAATAAAATGTCAAAAAAAGTACAATTGCTCTAAATACATGCAGTTAATTTGGGTGTTTCTAATTTTAATTGCATGCATCCTTGGTCTGCAATGACAAGCAATCTGGTTGAAATGTTATTTTCCATACTGAGACTCTCTCATAAAGCAATCGATTCAGCCCTTGCTGCAGGCAGAAGGGAAGAGTGGCCCTATGCAGCAGGAACGATCAATACCAAGTCATCAAGCAGGCAGGCACCCAGCTCACCGCTGTTCACTTCTACTGCCTGCTAAAACAGTTGCCGGTCACAAACGTTCACACTCTGCTCCTGCAGACGTAAATGCCGGAGATCCTGATAAATGCCACATACCCATTCTTAACAGACATAGACGAGAATGCCGATTTTTATCTAGAAATGCTTTGAAACTCTAGGCTTTCATTGTCTGCGTGTAGACTGGATTTAAAAGCTTGAATCTGGGCTCTTGAAACCCATTACAGAGCCTGTGCAAGCTTAATGACATCCGCAGTGACCCACCAGGCCGGAGTCAAGCACCATCTGCTCCAGACTCAACAAGCCAGTTGTCTGCTGAAAGGGCAGAAGGTGAGGGCTAAGAGCTCTGTGTTTATGGGGGCTCCAATGAGCATAGAAATCATGGCGGATGCAGCACAGAAGCGTTCGCATGGGAACAGACCAGAGAAGCAAGCTCTCGCCTGAGGCAGATTCAAGTCATGTAAACCCGGGGCTCCTCTATGGTTTTATGATGTGCCATGAGCTTACAAGGATTAAACTTCCCTGAGAACAGGGAGCAAACGTACCCACAAACACTCCTTTTTCACCTCAAACTATTCTGAAAGAGAGCAGGGTGCCTTTGAAACTCAATGATTTTTATGGAAGACGAATGAGTGTGCATTTTTGATGTATGGAAATAATTTACAGTGGTATAGCTGTATGGGTTTATTTATTGTGTAGAACAGAAGTGTGATTGTGTTGGTACAAAACCTAGTAAACTACACAGGCAGCTGACTTCTTAGGGAAAATCATACTTGTGAAAAATGTGCGATAAACCCTCGTACAGAACTTAAAGATCTCCCTTTTTTTCGTTTTCGTTCTTGCTGCAGATGAAATGGTTAAACTTCCGTTTTTGCACAGGATCAGTGAGGGGAAAAAGTTCGTAGAAAAGTTTAGGGCAAACAGTTCGTAACTCTGCTTCAACTGTGCGATATAGTCACGAGGAGCGACCAAAATTCATCCAACCATCTGATTAAGGGTTGGGCGAGGTTAATCGCCTCTCGTTTCACCCAGCGCAGTCTCATCCCAAGACGTCATATAACTGACGTCTTGGGACATCTTTTGACCATACGTCAATATCCGCCCCCTTAAACGTCGGTAGATGACGTTATCGGATCCTAACCCTACCCCAGACCTAAACCTACCCCTAAACCTAACTGACGTTAAAGGTAAAGCGTCAGTTGTATGACGGCCCGGGATCGTCATCTACCGACGTTTAAGGGTACCCTAAAAAGGCGGATATTGACGTATGGTCAAAAGACGTCCCAAGACGTCAGTTATATGACTTCTTGGGATGAGACTGTGTTATTTCACCCTGTTCACTGCACGACAAACAACGCACGACAAAGCTGAAAATCGGCCCGACCCAAAAAAGAGGCACACAAGTCAGAATTCGGCTCAAAAACTGACGAAAATCGCACAGTGTTTGCCCGCCTTAAGGGGTAACATAATTATACCTATTCGAGAGAGCCAACACTCGCGAAAAAATTTGCTAAAATTGTATCTTTTTTTCAACAAAAGTCAGCTGGAATGCGTACAGCAAAATGTGTCATAAAACTTTTGACAGCTGGCTTCAGGGCTTTTGTTAAAAATACAGATCATACTTCCCTGCAGTACTAAAGGGACAACTTTGTTGTTAAAAAGTGCTTATTAGTACCTGAGAGTTCTGCTTGCTAAGGTACTATATGATCCTTTTGAGGATAAATAATGTACAAAGTTGAGGGTACTTCCCCTAAAAGTATTGTGCCGCAAAATATCACACATTTTATGTTAGAGTGTAGGATGCCTTAAAATAGTGTGTGTGTGTGTGTGTGTGTGTATCTGCTCACCTGTACACTGTGGTTGGGGGGTACTTGGCAACATCATAGATCAAACGAATGTGTCCCTGGTACAGCTCTAGGGCGAGTGGGTCATGGTCCTCTTTATACAACAGAATGCCATTGTCCTTATCTGTGGCCACCTACAAAGTCAGAGAGGCAGAAAATGGGAAATAGACAGCAAAAGATTAGTGAGGGAGAACAGCAGGAATACTTCTGAAGAAGTAAAAGAGGGATGTAGAAAACAATCAAGAGCGTGCGATAAGCACACTATTTCAACACAACACGCACACCGAGAGAACCGCCGTAGGCCAGGCACTTAACTCCCTGTTTAGTGGAGGGCATCAAACGATACGCCTGCGAGCAAGCTGTGATGGAAAACAGCTCACGTTTATATATAAGCAGTAGGGCGGGAGGACAGTTGATGGCTTATGGAGTGTAGAAGCCTCTCTACACATCAGTTGAGATCGAGTGGACTGCTTACACTCATAGCCTGGAGACATATGAGCAGTTAATGTGTCCCTGTATTCGGTTTCTGTCAGTGAATATGTCACAGGAGGACTAAGTCATTAACACTGTTTAGCACAGTTTTACTAAGAACGCTGGAAATAAAAAAGCAACCTAATTTGATTGCTTTTCTATATTTGCTGCTCCCAAGCGCCCGGCCTCTGCGTGTTGCCTTTTAGGGCCCGTTCACGCCCAGTCTGATGTGAATGAAGGGAGCGAAAGTGTAACATATTCTGAAATATTTGGCATCAAGTCTACAGATAAAATGATGTCGTTCTCTTAGGTTTGACTTAATGGAAAAACCACACAACAATGTTTTACTGGAATAAAAGTTGTGTCTCTATTTTTTAAGTAATATGTAATCCTATATTTTTTTTTTTGACAATTAAAGGTAAACTAAGAAGATTTAGAGGAAATTGAAAATGCGTTTTGTTAAAATTGGATTCCATCACACAATTTGCATTATCAGTCTTTGTCAGGTGATGTCACACTCGTGATACACGAAGTGCATTATGCATTCCTACCGAAGGATACATACAGTAACTTGGTGAAATGTCTGTGGGCTTTAAGAGATGTTTTTAAATTGTTCACTGGTAACGTTATATGCGCTTATACCATAAACAAGATAGTTGACAATGCCCAAGTATGAGGATGAGAAAGCAATGCGGGATCAGCACTCCAGCTTACTGTAGTCAGCTAAGCTCAAATATGGATCTATGTTCTGAATGGATGACAATTTCTCCAAATAACGGTACCTGCCATATTTAGCGAGTTTATTGCGGTACGGCATTTTCTCACTTTTCTTGTGCTTCTGCAGTTTTGCGATTTATTTACTTGTTATGTCTACTCTCGTAATCTCTTCAATGCTCACAGTCAGTAGCGATACCTCAAAAATGGAGCCTCGGTGACGTCACACACAACAAACCCACGTGTCTGACAAAGACAGATTAATGACAATTAATTAATTAATTATTTTAATCATATAGGAAAATTTCTGAAAACTGGCATCACTTATCTGTATATCTGTGATTATCTGAACAATGAACAAATTGACCCAGCTTCTGCATAAACAAACAATGTAACATTACAGTTTGAACTTAGAGTGAAAGAGTTCATACAGATGCAGATGTTTCATTTCCAAACCTCGTTGTTCATGTTTTCCTTTTCAGAAAATTCAGACTTGGTTTAGAAAGCAACACTAAATATAATGCACTATTACTTTACTCACAAAGGCAGAGATGTATAAAGTACTAGAAACCCGGACTTGAGTAAAAGTACAAGTGCTCTATCAAAAAAGTGACTTGAGTAGAAGTTGAAGTGCTCTTTAAGCACCACACTTAAGTAGAAGTACTAAAGTATTCAACATTTTTTGTACTTAAGTATTGCAAGTAATTTTAAAATTCACTACTTAAAGGGTTAGTTCACCCAAAAATGTAAATTCTGTCAGTATTTACTCACCCTCATGTTGTTCCAAACCTCTATGTGTTTATTTGTTCTGCTGAACACAAAGGAAGATATTTGGAAGAATGTTTTAATGAAACCGATCTCAATCCCCATTGACTACCATAGTATGTATTTTTTCCTACTATGGTAGTCAATGGGGAATGAGATCAGTTTCATTAAAACATTCTTCCAAATATCTTCCTTTGTGTTCAGCAGAACAAATGAACACATAGAGGTTTGGAAAAACATGAGGGTGAGTAAATACTGACAGAATTTTCATTTTTGGGTGAACTAACCCTTTAAGTACTAAAAGTAAAAGTACAAGTATTTTGTCATGTAATTATTAAAGAAAGCAGTCAAAATTGGAACTAGCAATCAAATAAGGTGCTTTGGCAGGATACAAATTTGCTTTGGTGGCCGCCAAAAAAATGTCATCGCAGGACAACCCCTGCATTAGTCTTCAATGTGTGTGTCAATCAATACCATTACCCTATAAAACTGGCGTGTGATTTAGGCAGCATGAAAGCCAACTTGCAACGAATGATTCGTAACATTTTTATAGTTGTAATGAGTAACTAGCAGAACATTAAAGACATATCGAAGTAAAAGTATTACTGTAAATTCATCGAAAATATCTACTGAAGTAAAAAAACAATACTCTAGTAGAATACAGATACAGCATTTTAGTACAAAAGTACAGTACTCAAGTAGTTCTACTTTGTTACTATACATCTCTGCACAAAGGCCACTCGATTTGCAAACTAAGAGATGCCGACGTCCACAAGGAGATAAACATCTACTGAGCTCTTTTTAATTTCTCCTTCTTTAATTAACAATAGTGTGCCCTCTCGACAGTGAGAAGATATAGGCTCATTTGTTGCAGATCTAGCGGTCACACAGTACCCCTGATTACAACGGATAACAGCCCAGCTCAACCTCTATTACCATAATATATGTCCTCAGGAGAAGAATTATTCACACAGGTGGACAAGAGGTGACATTTGCATAATGTCAGAGAGGCCGTAGCTGGCTCAAACCATGCACTGCGGACAAAAATAAAAAGACCTAGAATAGACGACAGAGAGGCAGATGGCTTCTCATGTCCGCTGATGTGAGTTTGGTTGATATGAAGACTGTCCTGAGGCTAGTATATTACAGAAACTGATCTGGGACCTATTGTTAAGCATTACAGGAAGTGGTTGCATGTGTACCTGGAGGGATATGTGCATGGGTGGTCGGAACTTGGCGCCGGAGAGCTCTACGTAGGTGTCTTTGCTGAGGAAGTGGACTGTGACCATTTTATGGCACTTGATGCCGAAGAAGCCAGGGAGACAACGGCACACGGGCTCTCCCTCCACGACCAGACACTGGGCTCCGTTTTGACACTCAGATTGATCACATGGACTCGTCTTTTGGAGCAAAACCATTGGTGGATGATTCTCACAGAACAACCCACTAAGGAAATAGAGAGGGAGAGATAT
Source organism: Pimephales promelas (assembly GCF_988280905.1). NCBI lineage: Eukaryota > Metazoa > Chordata > Actinopteri > Cypriniformes > Leuciscidae > Pimephales > Pimephales promelas. The sequence continues at coordinate 17,217,831 of NC_142777.1, forward strand.
ACAAGGCATTTACACTCCTGGTCAAAAGTACGAATAATTAGTAATCAGTCAATATGTATTTTATGCTCACCAAGGCTGCTCTTATTTGATCAAAATACAGTAAAATAATCATTTTCATATATGAAGAGCTCTTTTCCAAAACGCTATAAATCCATTTCAATAGTTTTCAGGAAAACTACATTTTTTACCTAGACCCACACATTTTGTGAATATTCAAATTATCCTGTTTAAATGTTTTATTGGTTCAGTCTGAACATTTTGAACAATAATTATTAAATCAAACAACAATATTGTTAATGATAATTTAAAAGTTAATTTTATCTTTTTCCAAAACGCTATAAATCGAAATAAACCTCAAACAAATAGTACCAATTTCAACATATGCATGAAAAAAACAAATTATTAATACCAATTTCAACATATGCATGAAAAAAACGAATTATTAAAAATGATCAATATATGATAACGATATTCAAAAAAGGGATGGGCACCCCTCCAGCACATGCACACACACACACAGGCTACATAACATGTGAGCAAAGCGGAGCAGCATGACGCTTAAATATAAGTTAAAAAAAAAAAAAATAAAAAAAATAAACATTTCACATTTGTTTTTAATAATATTACATGACTTATTTTTATTATTTCATTCTATGTTGAGTAGGCTATGAAAAGGGAACCGCATGAGATGAGTAAGATAGGATCAAAATTCAAAAGCTGCCCAATATCGGAAAATATTTGGAGTGCGTCAGACATGATTTTGACCACTTATTAAGTTTTGTTTTGTAGAAAGCTTGTAAATTTCGTTTCATATAAATTGTATCTTCATTTTAATAAATGTTTCATCGACAAATTGACTGGATTAATACATTAGAAGTAAATATCAGACAATATAATCAGGACACAGAGGCGCGCAGGTGAACCGGAGCGCGTCTCATAATATGAACCGAAACACCGCGATGCTTGCCTCACACAGGCCTGAGAACTAAGCTACAGAAAGCTTTAAATATCTACTTTTAAACAAAACAATTAAAAACTAAAATAAATTGGCAACTCTCTGCGTATGTAGGCTAATTCGAAGTATGCGTTTCTCTATCTCTATAGTATGCGTTTCTCTATCTCTATAAACAATTCAAATGTTTCATGCATAATCATTACTTTTGCCGGTTCTTTGTGGCAAGCTTTATGCATACGTTGAGATGCGGAATATGCAATTAAAAACGCTCATATGGTTTCTCTCCCATTTAATTAAATCAATATATGTGATTACTGATAATACAAATGGCTTAAATGATCTACTACTAGTCGACTAGAAAACTAGGACTCATTTTGAGGAATGAATGAACATAATAAACCTCTGTTCAGAGTGCCGCCGTGCTGGATTGTGTAGAGCGCTCATTGAATTTGAGGATTTATCGTGTTTAGGCTAAAAACAGGGCTGGCGCTTATCGTGGTTTGGAAAGAAACTGTATCTTGCAGTACATTTTAAACAAGGAAATATAGCGATTCGGCATGAAACGTTGATAGAGCAGTGAAAGGGTTCTGTCCACAGCAGAATGACACGACAAACTCATTTTTTTTAAAAATGTCGTTTAACGCGTTTTGGAAAAGAGCTCTTCATATTTAACAATGTAATTTATTCCTGTGAAGGCAAAGTGCTCAGCGTCACATGATCCTTCAGAAATAATTACTGAATAATGTATATTAAGTATAATATTGAACAAAATATATAAGCAAATTTGGTCACACTTTGTGTCAACAGTGTCTTTGTTGTACATGTTACATGTAGTTTCTAAAGTAATGGCTAAAAACTGTTAATCAATATTGCACGTACAATTACAATGTAATTACATGGACACCGCAAAATAAAGGGTGACCACAATTTTTCAAGCACTTTTAATTGAACTTTCCTTCTTTCTTAAATCTAACTCACACAGGAGAAGAAGATGGTGTTAGAATATTGATAGAGTGTCAGGATGGGTGGTAAGCCAGATTAATGCTGGGCTCAAGGCACCATCAGGCCCTTAATCAGTAACTGTGGTGGAGTGAGGGATGCTAGGGAGAGAGCTATTGTTCTGCCACACGTGCACACACACACACACACACACATATGCTAGTGTTTAATTAGACCTATGGAAATTCATCTTCTGCGTATCTCAGATTTAATGATACACTAGCATATAATAAAGCACCAACAGAAGCTGTGTGTGTGTGTGTGTGTGTGTTTTCACCATTTATAAAGACTTTCATAATCATAATTGTGGTGAGTAGGAAGAAGCTGAGGGCTGTGATAGAACAGCGCGAGGCCTGTGGCGTGATTAATGATGGGCGACACTCCGGTTTCATATCTCAAATGGCGGACCGGAAACAAAAGGTGGAGCTACGACAGTGAAGGATGAGAGAGGATCAAGCCTGGACTATTTTATTGGCTCTTTCCTTTTATATTTATTTATTATTTATTACAGTATTTAAATGTTCGCCTCCATCTTCCCATAACAACAAACTGTGTTACAATAATAGTTAAAACCTTAATATTATCATTATTATTATTATTCAAACTAGAAAAGTCAATGAAAAGACCAAAACGGTTCTCATCAGTTCTAAATATGTCAAATTTTTTTTTCAGAACTTATTAGTAGTTATAATTAGCTTAAACAACATATGTCTATGCTGTGTCCTTTACATAGGTATAAAGCAAACACACCTGAGTGTGAACAATGCTCGTGTCTCACCTGAACCCCTCCCTACACACACATGTGTATCCGTTGATGGCGTCGACACACTCTGCCCCATGCTGGCATTTGTTCTCCAGACAGTCATTGTAATCCTGCTCACACTGCTGGCCAACATAACCTGGCAAACATTCGCACCTGAAAAAGAAAACAATAAAAACTATTCAGATGCTAGCGATGACTTGCAAAAGAGGCAGCTCTGGCACTACACTTAAATAGCAGTGAAGGTTCTTCTTTGCGGTGGTCATGGTGCTATATAGCACCACTACCATTTAAAGAACCTGTTAAGCCCAGTTTGGTTCTTCAGTGGTTCTTTATGGTGGTTAACATGCTCTATGGCACCTCTTATGGTTCTACATAGCACCATAGACAAAGATAAGTTCCCCTACGGTTACAAGCCAATGAACCACCATTTTTTAGAGTGTAGGTGAGTTAAATACTACTTGGTAGTGACGATGACACTACTACAACTGGTTGACCATTCCAGGCATGTAATGTTGTCTTTCCTGTGAAGTTCTGACCTACGTATATTCTGTGTTCTCCCATGCCCCATTTCCCAGAGGAGCTCACACACTCACCTGTAGCCCTTACTGAGAGGAACACACTTGGAGTCATGTTGGCAGAGGTCAAACCCAGGCAGACAGGGGTCAACCACCTCCTCACACAGATCACCTAAGACACACATAAAGAAAAGGAACAAATCACTCTAACAGTTGTCCGGATTTTATCACATGCTGAAACACTCAGGGCCTCAACTGGGTGAAGCTCACAGTTGGCTAAAGGAGCTCTTTGACTGAACATTCAGCATGTGTGAGCCTCCTTGAGATGTTTTCGCCCCTCACACCATCTGCCAGCATTTAGACTGTGAGGCTTTTCTCCACCAGGCTCAACTGAAAACACATCTTTGTGTGATGGCAAAGTCTTTCTTGAGCACTCAGCCCAGCAGGGTCCAATCGAAGGCACTAAATCACTGCCAACCAGAACCTTCAATACATTGCCTGTTCCCGTCCACCTGCTGTAGGACGTCCGGCTTTGCAACAGGCTGTAGTCTGATCCAAACTCCGCATCCCTGCACTCATTCACCCAGATTCCGAGCATTTCCTGTCCAGCACACTTGTGTTGGTGTTGCTGGCTGCATGGCACAGCAGCAGCCGCTCAAAAACAGATGTACCCTCTTTGTGCTCTGGCCCTTGAGACAAGGTTTAGGTGGTCTGCTGCCAGGCCAATTTCCTCTAGACCCTTTCTGCAGCAACTGTGTGTGTTCTTAAGGGTCACACACGACTGCCTATGTTTCCTGTGTGCACCTCACAGGCTGGAATCTGGCAAACAGTCTGGCTGTAGAGTGTTAAATCAAATCTGAATGTTGTTGGTAAGACTAGTGCAGGATGAGGTTAATACAGAACAATCTTCAGTAAATTTGCAACAGCTGTTAAAATGCGTTCAGAAACAGAAATACAATGGCAATGGAGAAGGAATGAATGTTTAAGAGACTTGACCTTTGGCAATCTGTGAAGATTCAACATTAACCCTCTGATGGTCTTCCTTTATGAGTCACGTCCTGGGCCTTCCCGGTCAGAAGTGACCGGAGGCCTAAAAATTAAACTTATTCCATCCCAGTAAAACCAATGCAATTTATTTTTGTTCTATAATATTTATTCTTTTTAATTTAGTATTTTGAGATAATTTGATTGAATTTATTCATATTTATGCAATATTTATGGTCTATTTTTTCAATGGATATATATGTATATATATATTTCTATATACTGTATATATATATTTTTTTTTAATATTAATGCAGTATTTTTGTTTAATATAGAGTGTAGGCCTTCAGAAAAAATACATATATATTTTTTGAAGAAAATTAGCACCATCTGGTTACAGTACCAATAGATGGCATGTACAGCTCTCTATGGAGAGGCATGTGACTTCCCCAGCTGTTTATGAACACTTTTTTTAGGTGGATTTGAATATATAATTGAAACAATCTTAAAAACTGTCTTATTAAAAAATTGTAAACAAAAATAAATAAATAAATAATAGTGAATTTTTGTGTTTTTGTCAATTTCCCATTCATTTTCTATAGGGGTCATTTTTGACCCTTTACTGCGGTATACTTCTTTTAAGAATTGTGGCCGATTTGTGGATTGTACAAACAAAAATTCAAAGAATCTTTGTTTTTTTGTAAATTTCCCATTCATTTCCTATGGGTCGGTCATTTCTGACCGAAGACCACGAGTGTGACTATTTTTTTTACGACCACTTAGCATGCTCGGATCATGACCTCATTTTTTTTTTTTTTTTGTATTCACATACCAAGTGCCAAAAAAGTCACCAAGTATCATAACCTTCCGATGAAGCTGTGGTTTTTAATAATTCAAAACAGAAAATTATTCCGTCAGAAGTGACCGAGGACCATCAGAGGGTTAAACAAGGGCTAAGATGAAGTTGCCTTGCATAGTTTGGATAATGAGCATTTTTTTAATTCAAAAGTTCAAAAGTTTGGCTTCTGTATAATTTAAAACTAAATTTATTTGATCAAAAATACAGTAAAACAGCATTGTGAAATGAGTATTAGAGACCATGTGACACTGAAGGATTATGCGACACTCACAATATGAAAATACAGCTTCATCCCAGGAATAAATGACATTTTAAAATATATTCAAATAGACATATTCAAAATGTAATTACTTCCTTTGACAAATCTGGATTTTCATATTCATTACTTCAGTCTTCAGTGTCACATGATCCCTACTATACTAATTTCATGCTCAAGAAACATTTCTAATTGTTACCAATGTTGTGTTGCTTATGTGGAAACTGTGATAGTGTTTTTCAGAATGTTTGTTGAATGGAAAAAGCAGCATTTATTTGAAATAAAAAGGTTTTGTAACATTAACTTAGTTACTTTTTATCATTTCAATGCATCCTTGATGAATACAAGTACTAATATCCATGAAAAAAAAAAAAAACTTCTGAAAGGTAGTGCAAGTCCCATTATAACTGTAAATGGGGACATGTTAAAAAAAGGAGAGAAAACGTCACCAGTCTTTAAAAATCTCCAACTCTCCACTTTCATTTCAGCCACATAATTACATCCTTTTTATATGAAACTACTAAAAAATATATTTGCTGCACAAGCCAGACTGGTACAGATGCCAGTCAGACAAAGAGAGTAAGATGAGCAACATCAGTTAGATTGAGGGAGATCTAACTAACAGCTTCCTGCATGCAAGAAAAGGCTCAAATGATGTTTCTGAGAACAAATGAGGACTAAAGCATAAAAAGACCTCAGTAATCCCACACGTCTCCTCCAGAGTTTCTATATCTAACTCCTGGGACTTTCAGAGGAAACTTACATGAAACTAAACCGAGAACTCCATTAAGAGCCCATTCTCTTTCTTTAAAACTCAGTTTAAGGCTGTGCCCTTTAAGCAGACAGCTGTGTGTGCCCTACAAGCTTATGGATGTGGCCAGGCTTGGACCGCAGCAAGTACACACACTCTCTACACACCAAATGTACCCGCTCCAGGGGAGGTGGCAAAGAGGAATGCCGTTATAATGACAGGGCCCGCTAGGAGCAGTTGCACTTCCTATTTTGAGGAAGGAAAAGAGCGGAGGGCAGAAAAGAAGGGAGGACCAGCACTTGGCAGATCAGAAGTGGAAATGAACAGACAGCTGAACTCTAAATTCGCTGAGTCAGAACTTTTGTCAAAAACTGGTTTGTTTAGTAAAACTGTCCTATACCAGCCTTAACATGTATATTATTTTGGTTTCCTAATGTTTTCTTAACCACCTCAGTTGTGGCTGGAGGATATAGCTGCAATTGGAACAGTCTGGCCGGTGAAATGGCCTCATTGCGGTACGACTGAAACGGACAAATAGGGTAATACGCCGAAGAAAATTGCATCAGCGTCTGAGACACTCTGCATTTATAGGCTGGTTCAATGAGGTTGAACTGGTACCTTTGTAGTTAGGAGGGCAGACACAGGTGTAGTTGTTGATGCCGTCCACACAGGTGGAGTTATTCTCACAGTCGTTGTCTTCACAGTCATCGGGATTCAGCTCACACTGCTGGCCCTCATACCCAGGTGGACACACACAGCTACAGGAATGATAAGGCACAAGACAATGGTCAATACTTCACATGTTAGAACAAAAGAAAACTCATGGGTTTCAGTGATTTAGCTCTGTTTGGTGACACCCTAAGACCTGACACAATGTTTGTCTTTGGTCCTGCAGCCATAACGGTGTCATTTGTTGCTAGTCATGTGTCATTGTTTGGTCTCTAAAGCTATGTCTCGTTTCGAAGGCTGTGTCATCCGGAAGTGGTGTTTGTCAGTGGCAGTTATTATTATAAAATGAACAGTTATTCCAAGTAAAGTATAAATCGCTGGCCTTTCTTAATGACTTTGGAATGAGGTCAGTTTACTGAAATGAAGCAGCCTCAATGATGTATTGCTATTGTATGGCTTTAGAAGACTTATTCAGAAGGAATATAGCATATGAGTTATATAGATCACTTTTATGGAATGCTTTGTCCTTTTCTAAACTATTGAAGGGATAGTTCATTTTGAAATTAATTTTTGATATGTTTTAGCTTACCTCAAGGGCATCCAAGATGTAGGTGTCTTTGTTTCCACCGTATTTTCAATTTTGACCATTGTTGTCTATCAGTCATACACTGGAGGCTAAGGGGGTCCACCAAAAAGCATGCACAGAGAAGTCAGAATTAAACATGATTTAATGACTCGTAAATTGATGGCCTAAGACATGAAACGAGCGGTTTGTGTGAGAAAACGAACAGTATTTATATCGTTTTTACCTCGTGTAATCATAGCCATGACCAAATGATCTGACGGCACGGGCGCTTCGGTCTGCGCATGCGCTGGAAATGATCGCTTGCGCGCCTACGTCGCTCTTTGTTTATACAGAGATTTCGGAAGTTTTACCTTTCACTAAACATATTTATATATACGGGAAACCGCAATGGAAGATGATTTCGGTATATCTTATGTTTATTAAAAGGTAAAACTTCCGAAATCTCCGTGTAAATATTGAACTGACGTCAAACGCAAGCGATCACTTCCGGCGTAACACTGAACTGATTCAGTTCGGTTCAGTTGGACATTGCACAACTAATTCAGGTAAAACGATATAAATACTGTTCGTTTTCTCACAAAAAATGCTCGTTTCGTGTCTTAGGCCATCAATGTGTACTTACATTTACGAGTCATTAAATCATGTTTAATTTTGACTTCTCTGTGCATGCTGTTTGGTGGACCCCCTTAGCCTCCAGTGTATGACTGATAGACAACAACGGTTTGACTGAAAAATGTCAATATTGAAAATACTGTGGAAACAAAGACACCTACATCTTGGATGCCCTTGAGGTAAGCTAAAACATATCAAAAAATTAATTTTAAAGTGAACTATCCCTTTAAGTCACTGGTCACCACCCACTTTCTCTGAGGAAAAGAGCAGCCTTAACATTCTGCGAAAAGCCTCCTTTTGTGTTACACCAAAAACAAGCAATATGATGGCGAGCAGATGATGGAAGCACTGTTATTCTTTTAAAATGGAGATCATATATAAAGATTGAGACCAGAAAAGGGTAGAGTCTGCGGTAAGACAGAGTCCACATGCTCCAAGCCCATATTTAAAGGGTCTTGGTCCTCAAGTCCAAACCAAAAACCATATATTCATGGTCTTGTCTTGTTGAGAGCATGAGGACTCGGTCTTGACTCAAACTCAACCCTCTTCTGGTCTTGCTCTTGACTCAAACTCAAATGAGCTGGTCTTGACTACATCACCTCCTGAAATCCTAAGCAGCCCTTAATATATGTATTTTTTCTCTGTTGTTTTGTCTTTCTGTTGCTATCCGTAAGTCTTGTGGGTCTGATCCATCAGTGACTGAGGCTCAGTGTTTGATAAACCTCCATCTCCATGGTGAATTGTTGAGCAATAGCAGTAAAACTTATCTCAGCGTTTAGCAGATCCCACACCCGTTTGTACCCTTCCACCCAGTCCCTGCCCTCTGGCTGCCAACACTCAGGGGCTACGCCAGAAACTGATATATTCCACCCACAGACACATAAAAACACACAAATCTATGGGCTCATTTGCTGGCTGTTTTTTTTTTTTTGTAAAGTCATTGTGCAACTCTGTTTTCCTCTGGATGTGAAGCGGCTGCCCTACAAAAATGTTCTAATATAACATTACCAAAGTTGCCGGGTGATTTATAGGGCACAGTGGACATTTATTGTGCCATTACAACATCTGCCTGCCTCTTGCTTCTTTCAAATGTCCAGCGGTATTACAAGCTTTAATTTTTTAATGCACAGATTTTGTCCAGATGTGCATTTTTAACACAGGACATTCAAATGAACTTATTTCAGTTTTTAAATCTTCTTTATATCCCTTTGACACGTAGTGATAGTGGAAATACTATGCAGGGTACATTCAGACCTATGTTACCAGAATTAGCGGTGACACTTTATTTTGATAGTCCACTTTAGACATTCTACTAACTATAAGTAACTTTTCAACTACATGTCAACTAACTGTGATTATAGTATTAGTTGACTGTCAGCTTCATATCTGCAAACACTTTATTTTGTTGGTCCCCCAACAGATATTCAACTGACTATAAGTAACTTGGCGACTACAAGTAAACTTATTCTTCTAACCCAAAGCCTAACACCTAACCATAACCTAACAGTCTACTGACAGTCTACTATAATATACTAATACTCTAATGAGAGTTAGTTGACATCAAGTTGAAAAGTTACTTATAATTTTTAAAACGTCTAAAGTGACTATCGAAATATAGTGTAACCGAATTAGCAGCACAACTCAACATGTCAAAATATAATTTGTACAAGTCTGGATGTACCTGTACTGCCCATCCAATCCAGGTGTGAGGTGGCACGTGCCTCCATTGATACACGGCAGGCTGATGCAGGCGTTAATGGGAATCTCACAGTTACGACCCTGAGGAAAGTAAAGAACATTGAGCATGGATTAAGAAAGAGAGAGCTCGGGTTTTAACATGTCTGACGCTTAGATCCCAAGCCATCACAATCAGATGGCTGGAATAAAAAGCATCATCTACAATATAACATAATGAGTTCTGAGTAAAATGTCAACTGAAATGTTAAACGCAATTTGCCATTCAAACAGGGTTATGGAGTGGATACTAAAGGGCAATGATTAGCAGCGCTTGCTATGGTTATTACTAGCGTTGCTCATATTTATAATTAGGATTAGGACTGCAATGATTATAATTAGGATAATTTATAATTCTAATCCCTTAAAGCTACACTGTGTGATTTTTACCCCCATATAGTGGTGAAAAGGTACATAACCATCCAGTGAATATTAGTTTCTGTTCCTCTCAATTTCGATTTCGTTTTAACTCCTTCGGAGGCCAGTGTAGTCCAAGATTAACATGGCTTCCAGTTCGACCTCGTCCATGAGTGTTAACTAAAACGTAAACGTGAAAGGCGAAGCTTGAATTAACGGGTATGTCCCTCTTTGGCTAATGTACTTTCAAAATGGAGGGGCAACATGGCGAACCCCTTACCCGTATGTATTTTTAATGGCATATTATACACGCACGAGAATACTTTTATTACTTGAACGAAGTAAATATACATTAATGAGCACATATATTTTTGTGTTTTTAGCTGAGAATAAACTAAAAGAGTTACACAGTGTAGATTTAACCACCAGAACAAACTAGCAACCACATAGCAAAATAATATAAACATTTAGAACATTTTGGCCAAGGAAACACCTACTAGTAACATTGTAGTTTTGCACTGACACGCACCACTCACATTTTCTTCAGAAAATACATAAATCTTATTTGTTTACTACTTCTATATCCAGGCCCAGAGCCAGGTTTAGTTTAATACCATGGTTTATGGAAGATGTATGTTGTGCCCTGATCCTTTTACACTCAGGGGCTGTAACTCCATAACATTCTCCATTTCAGTTTCAGACAAAGGCTTTTTCCACTGATATGCCTGTTTCCTCTGCTCTCCTCAAAGGGCCCATATGCCTCTGTTTTCTCTCTCTGTGTCCCCTGTTTTTTGTCTTTCTTCCTCCCATGTTTGATTTAATTCAGTACTCTTGAACATTCTAATTAATCTTCACTTACTTCGAGGACAGACACACACCTGCAACTGACCTTGAGAGCTGTGTTTTTAATTAAAATACAGCCCATTGGGACTGTCTTGTAGAGGGCGAAGGGTTAAGCTCTTATCTGTTCTTCAACAGAACAACACTGACAGGAATCCCATAACCAAACAAAAGGTAATGATTTCACACCGCAGTCCGGACACACACAAACATTCTCAAAGTGGTTTTTGTGTGGAACAGAGTCTGTTTGATGTCAGACTTTGGTTCATTTGGTTTTTCGAAGCACGAAGCTGCTCAGCCAAATTTGCTTGAAAAAGTTTGTTTTAGCTCAGGTAAGGTAACTGCATCATGCCGTAAAATGAGCATTTTTTGTACACTCCCTGTCACACTTCTCATGGCTTCTTGTCTCTAAATAAATTGCCTTTGAAAGCAGCTCACATTTTTCATATCTCTTGCAATGTGTTTTCCAACAGCCCAAGGCTTCGCCCGCTAGGTCATACGGTTCCTGCTGAGTATGAGTCTGCTACACAAACATCGCCTCACAAACGCCCGCCTTGAGTACAATAGGAACTAATCAAGAAATTCAGATACAGGAAGTTGAGCTTAGGAAGATGGATGATGAGGCTCTCTTGCATGTAATGATGCACATTACTCAACAGAATATTCTGTATATTCTGTACACGTGTGCAGGAGGACAGGATAGACGCTTCCCGATGATGTATGCGGGCCATTGGCTGTTCACTCACCTTGTAGCCAAAAGGGCAGGTGCAGTGGTAGGAGCCTGTGGCATCACTCACACATGTGCCGTTGTTCTGACAGGGAGCCGCCAGACAGGGGGCGCACTTGGACATCAGATTCAAATCTGCTGGACCTGAAACGCACATGACACAATATGTGAAGAATAAATGTGTGGAAGGGAAGAAAGCAAGAGAATGAGAAATCAAAGGGAATGGAGGGGACATTAAGGTCAGGATTAAAAATAAGCCGACCCTTTACTTGTGAAACTATTTATCAGTTCATGTTATTTCTAGAAAAGAAAAAGATATTTTATCAAAATGTAAACTGGTCTGACTCTTTTGTATTAGATTTGATTTTTATACTAACATTTTTTCAATTTAATTTTAGTTTAAATTTTAACATTTGTAGTAATATTTTATAATAAATATTTATATGTTGGAAATCCATTCATTCTATTCAGTTTTAGCTTTAGTTACTTTAGTTTTTTTTCATTAGCTGCCAGGGCAACATAAGTTTTGCATTTAATATTTATATTTTATTTTACTTAAGTTTCATTTAACAAAATGAACAAATAACAAAAACAATTAATAATTGACAAAACTATTTAAAATAATTTTAGTTTGTGATAAAAGGGGTTACTCTTTATTGTAATGCATAATTACAAGAAACTAACGCTTAACCAAACCCTAACCGAAACTCTATAGTAAGTACATGTAGTTAATTAATATTATTTAGTACTTATATGAGTAAGTACAATGTTACTATAAGTTAGCTTAAAACAAAATGTAACAAAAAAAAATGCCCTGAAAAACTTTCATTTTTAGATCACATCTTACTTTTGAACCTTACTTTTTCCTTCACCCTACCTCCATCATAACACTTTTCATAATATAATCAATTCTGATCATATTACACTAAGTCCCATCCCAATTTTTTTTCTCACCAAATATCATTCTAAAATATGATTTATTACAGAGACATTGCCATTGTAAAATGCCACTTCGTGCTGACTCTGAGGCCCCGCCCACACTACTGCGTTTTTGTTTAAAAACGGAGAATTAAAACGAATACGATCTCCGTCCACACCAGCGTTTTTTTCCTGCGTATTAGAAATGATCTCCGTCCACATTAAAAACGACTGAAAACGTGGATCATGTGACCATTCACCAACCCTGGGCATGTGCGTGCCGGTGTAAACGGTGGCTGACGAATCAGGGAAGGACACGTCATGACTGATGACACCCAATCATAGAGCAAAGTGTGAGACTCTGCGTCATCGTTTCTAAATTCTTCCGTTTAGTCCCGTCTTCACTAAAACGCCCTCCGGAGATTCAAAACGCAAAATGGAGCTGCAGCGTTATAGGTCTTCGTTTTTTTCCGTTTTCGTCTGGACGGGAGGTGCAAACGTAACAAAAGTTCTCAGTTTTTAAACGAAAACACAGTAGTGTGGACGGGGCCTGAAATACTCGACCTTACCACTCTCACACTTTCTTTTTGGAATTGTACTTTTTGGAGATTTTTTACTCATAGAAACTCAGAGAAGGGGACAGAATATTATTTAGGAAGGAGGGGGAGGGGGATTTAGATCAGGAAATGATGCAGACCAAATTCAAATTTGAATGGGCAAAAGAGAAGAAAGACGAGACAGAAATGAGACTCACCCTTGCACTGGAAGCGATTGAGGGGGGTGGTAAGCAGCAGTCGGTCCGCCATGTCAGGTGGTCCAGTGCAGCGGGCGATGCCAGGCTCTTTAAACCCAGCCTTCACCCACTGAGACAACCAGTGCAGCTCGCAGTCACAGTATAGAGGGTTTGCTCCAAGAGCCCTGCATGAGAGGAGACAAGTGTTACACTTTGTTTGAAAAGAATAGAAGTATGATTTGTTGGTCTAGTGCAAGGGTCTCCAACCCTGCTACTGGAAAGTTATCTTCCTGTAGACTTCCTGTAGACTGTAATGTTCAAGTAACCCTGAACACCTTGATTAGCTGGTTCAGGTGCGTTTGACTAGGGTTGGAGCCAAACTTTGGGGACAGTAGCTCTCAAGGAGCAGGGTTATGCTTGGTTCAGATTACAAATTTTTTTTTGTCTGTTACGATAGTCACTGTGTCAGATTACGCGATTTTGACTCCTAAAATATTGTCGTGTTGTGGACAAGACACACGTCAGACAACACGTTGCTTCCTGACCAGTCATCACATGCCGTCTTTAACGGCGCGTGTGATGTCAGCGAGAAGGCGAAACTAGTAGCGAGTGACTTCCGGAAATGAACGTAAACAAACAATGGATGAAGCGTGAGTGTTGTATTGGCTGTCCTGTGTTCAGAAAAAAGTTAAAAAAAATAAAGAAAACCCCGAATGGACACGTTCTTGAATTGCTCGAAGAGGACAATATGGGCTGTCAATCCTCCAAAGAGAACTTGAGGTAAAATAGTGTTTTCTTATATATTTTTACTTTTAGTTTTAACGTTAGCACCATCGTCTCTCTTTCGTTTCGCCATTTTTGAAAGTTGTGTACGGAAAAGCTTCTGGGCTCCTAATACATGTGACGGAACCCGTCGTGGACGACCGTTAAAAAAATTAAACATGCTAGTCTTTTAGTCGTGATGTCGTGAAGCATCGCAGACGCGACGTAGGTTGTCGCCCACTATGACACACTATACGAGATGATACGATCGAATCTTGCGTCCCGACGCCCGTTGTCGTTAACGAATCCCCACGGCACCCTACATCAAACGGATTGTGCCAAAATCGGGCTAAAATCGTGTAATCTGAACCGGGCATTAGACAGCCCTGGTCTAGTGGTAACACTTTTAGTTTTTTTCCTTAGTGGTGCATTCAAGTCCTCCTGAGAAGTTCGTATTTATGATTTGGAACCATAGATGCATATGTTTTCCACAGGAAACTCTGAGCTCAAGGACAATTTTGAGTTCCTTATTTGTAATTATGACTTTGTTTGTGGTGGCGTTCATGTGCAGGATTGCTCTGGCATGACTTGAATGCACAATACTACACTACAGTACATAAAGCCCACATCTTCATTTACTACAGAAATCCCAATCACACTTCTTTCAGTTCAACAGGGCCTTTATTCCTCAATTGATTTTATTTTTTTTATCCTGACAGTTCTTTTCAATGAGGACACAAGGAGCTACAGTATCCTCATTCTAAACCGGCAACAGGAACTACAGCCGGAGAGGAAAAAAACAACACGGCCATAAGCTTTCATAATAGACGCCTTTTAGCGGTAATAAAATTTACAAAGATTTCCTGTGGGGATCGGTCTCCGAGCGCGGAGCACAAGGCTGCACTCTTTCTAGGTTGCATGCGGTAATGAGGTAAAACTTACATTGAGTCTAAAGACCTGAGTTGGTCTCTAAGGTTGAGACTGGGAGTCCATCAATAATAGAGGCAGGGAAAGAACGTTCTCACACTGGCACACACACACACACACACACACTTACAGATGAGACAGAGATGTCAAGTGGCTGAAGGCTCCCTCCGGAATAGTTGAAAGGTCATTTCCGTGGAGGGTTCTGAAAGAGAAGAATGAAAAGAAAATGAAAAAAAGCACTGAGCTCTGGGAGTTGGTTTCATTGTTTTCCGTACTATGAAAGAATGAAAGGGGGGAGATAGAGAAATAAAGAAAGAGTCAGTCATTCAAGCCATTTAGCGCAAATTATAGAAAACCTATGCCATTTTTTTTTTTTTTTTTTTGTGAGACACCAGTGGGAGCGGCAGCTTCGCATTGAGATTTCATTGTAGGCTGTGTCAGTTCTGTTTAATTATTTATCCTGTTCTATTACGGGGCGCTCGGCCCACACATATACACTCAGACTGCAACCTGAGAGCATGATTGGACAGCAACAGACCCATGAGGCCGTGGCCCTGCAGTGGCCCTGAGGCATTCTGGGAAATTAAAAAGTGACAATGATGACTGCCTGGCAGACTAAACATGATGAGGCCGGAATAAGGTGGGCTTCCTTTGGTCTGTTTAACATATCTGTGCACACAGGGTGTTGATAACCTATCCTGCCCAGAGACACAAAGCAGCCCATGCAGTTTAATGCTGAGAGACATTTAAAGGGACACTCCATCCAAAATTGAAAATGCTGTCATCATTACTCACCCTCAAGTTGTTGCAAACCTGTATGATTTTATTTCTTCTGCTGAACACAAAGGAAGATATTTTGAAGAACAATTGGACCTTTTGACTTCCATAGTATTTTTTTTCTACTATGGAAGTCAATGGCGCCAAACAACTGTTTGGTTTCAAACCTTCTTCAAAATATCTTGCTTTGTGTTCAGCAGAAGAAAGAAACTCATACAGGTTTGCAAGAACTTGAGGGTGAATAAATGATGACAGAATTTTAATTTCTGGGTGGAGTATCCCTTTAAGGTTGTTTCTTCAACTATGGCCACAAAATGGTTTGTTTACAACTACGGTTTGTTTATTTGTCTATTAATAAACTGATTACTAAATTAGTCTTACTAATTTTATATCTAACATTTTATGTATCATAAATACACATTGTTTCACAATATGTATCACAAAATATTTTCACTTAAGACAATCTTAACAATATTACAGCTCAATAAAAAATAATTTGTTCACAATTGACATTTACCTGGATTTTTTTTTTTTTTTAATAAAGGACAGGAATAATTTGAGGGACATACGTTACCTGTCATTAATTAATTACTTCTATTAGATTGATCACAAGTGACAGTAAAGACATTGCTAATGTTACAGCAGATTTCTATTTCAAATAAATGTCATTATTTTGAGCTTTTATTTATCAAAGAATGCTGTAAAAAGTAGCATGGTGTCCACAAAAGAAAAAAAAAATTATATATATATATATATATATATATATATATATATATATATATATATATATATATATATATATATATATCCCAAAGTTTTAAATGTACTATTATTTTCACATAATAAATATTGAAATTAATTATATTTATTTTACTCTTTTTATAATTTTAAATGATAGCAGTAATAAACATTTATAATTAATGGCATTTTCATAGTTTAAGATTAAAAGTTTGAGTATGGGATAAGGGTAATGTAGCAAAAAATAAATAAATGATGAGGGTATGGTAAACATCTCCCAAGGCCATTTTAAAGTGACTTTCATATATGTATATAAAAGTTACAATCCGTTAGTTTTAATTAAAAGAAATAGTAACCCTCGGGATTTAAAAGAGCTCTTAAAATATGCTTTCTTAAAAAATGCTTTGTTCCTTCAGAACTTGCTGATGCTGTGAACGTGTTCAAAAGCTGCTTTGTTCACTCACTAATCTCCTGACGTTAAGTTCATAAGGCAGGTTATTGGCATCTCAGAGAGGTGTTGTGGTGCATGAGGAGTGTGTGTGTGTGTGTGTGTGTGTGAGAGAGAGAGAGAGAGAGAGATTGAAGTGGCTGTGCAACAGATCGCTGGTTCATCAGGTAAAATACAAAAGGGATTCTTACAGCAAGCGGAGAGAACGCAAGCCATCGAATGAATGAACCGGGACACAGCGAATTTGATTATAGCTCAAGATCCTGCATAGAGATGGAGACAAAACTGCCATTTAATGTCAAAAATTCTGCCAAAATGTTTTAGTCAGTAGTAGCGATGTTCACATGAAGGCACTATGTCGACATAGAAACAGTTTGATTGTTGGATTATGGTGTTAACTTACAGGGTTGCGAGCTGTGTCATGTTGCTGAAGGTGAAAGGGGCAAGGAGACTAATGCTGTTATTACTGAGGTCTCTGTAGAGGAAACACACACAAACACACAGCAGATTCAATTTCACACCCTCAGAACAAAGTCTACAACATACCTTCACAACCCTGGCCAGTTTACTCTTAGAAAATACATTAGTCAGACATTTATCTTAGTTAAAATGGCTTAAAATAAGCATAAAAACGAAACTGTATCGCATCAATTTTTCGCTAAAGAACTGGTAGTTGCGGTTGCCAGATATTGATTTTGGGGAAAAAAATATAGTAAAAATGTTTTATGAAAAAAGGTATTATGGGATGGCGTGTTGGTGACTTTTTTGGTGAATTTGACATAAACCATGGCCAATGCTTATATATAGAGTCACATGCACACAAAGACAAAACACCATTCGGATAGCAAACGTGATTCTAAAATAAAGCAAAAAACGTGAACTAAAAACATAAAATATAACACAAAACACCTCAATGTGCATTACTGACAACAACAGCGAGCAGAAACCTATTCATTTAAATGAAATATAATAATACTGGTTTGTGATGTTTAATGCATTTCAATTTGGTATGTGATGCATCACTTCTGGGAATGTAATTTCACTGAAAACTATACAGCAAATCTTTGCTTTCACTTGCAAAATTAATAATTTTTTTTTGGTAAATTAACTTCCAGTTAATCAATGAAGACGTTTTTACTGTAGGCAATTATGTATTTATTTTTACAGTGTGAGATTTTTTACAGTGTTTTTTGTACAGAGGTGCCACATCCTGTATATCCTTCAGCTTCAGGCAATATAAATGGGAATGCTTAAAACATAAATGTGCATGCCAAATGAATTCATTCAATAAAAAAAGATCAGTAATACATACAGCAGTGTCAGTTGTTTCAGATTAGGAAGCTCTTTAGGCACGGATGTGAGAAGGTTTCCTTCCAAGTATCTGAAACGGTAAGAACAATCCTGTTAACAGACAAATTTACACTCCTCAGACAAGGTACAAAGCAAAAGCAGATGTCATTTTAAATTTCATTTCATGCTTATAAAAAGAAAAAAGGAAAACAAAAGAGAAGACATTTAGAACAACAAAGTGGCTTTAAATTCAGAGAAATTCAAGTGAGCTTCCTTGCTGTATACGGTAGGTTCCAGATCAGAGCTAAGGATCAGGCCTGAAGTGTACTAAATCTACTAAATTTGCTTCATCCTTATTTTAAATGCTAAAACGTGTTAAAAGGCGGTTCTCAGCTGAGCCCGGCAGAACGTCAGATAGATGGGGCTTTGATAGGGGCTTTAGGGTCTGCTATCAAAGTCACTGATTATGGGGTCTGTCAGTGATCAGCGATACGGTCTTCAAAACTACAACACAGGAGAAGAGGTCAGTCCTTCTGGAGATTTCCTGTACAATCCTAGAACAGACTGTCCTTCTGCTGAAAAACCAACAGCCAGATTTTCCGGTTCACTCAGTAATATATCCGCTTGTTATATCAGTCTAGCGTTGTGGTCAAGACCACCTAACCCAAGACCAAGACAAGACCAAGACCAGAGTGTATTGAGACCGAAACAAGACCAAGACTTTTAGGAGCCGAGACCAAGACAAGACCAAGACCGAGGGAGGGCGAGACCGGGTGAAGACCAAGACCAGCGCCTCACATTACATGACACAATAGAATGGGAAATATGATCTAAAGAGATTGATCTGAAATCTTCTCAGATTGATCTGAAAGATCCACATTCCCATAAAAACAGAGATATTTAACTCTCAAAGCTGAAATAAACAATCTTTATTCAATACTCCTGGGTGACTTCCATCATTTAGTACAGAATCTAAAACAAGTGTTCACTTTTCTCCGCCTTTTATTAACAATACATGAACACATGGGTGACAGGCAGCGGTAACAAAAATACACAATTAGCAATGACCAATAAGTCATGATATTGCTTGGATTTGAATCAGAACGTTTTACATACAATAAAAGCAAGGATGTTGACAAAAAATTAGTCAATATACTGGCAAATTAGTTATATTTTCACAGTTATGGTCTTGTCCATAGCTGTCAACATTGAACATTGAAAATCAGTGAGATTTCCCGGAATCCATCCTCAAAATAAGGGATTTATTTGTCTTTTACACGATTCTTACCCACAAACTTTAAAAATAAAGAACCAATCAAAGTCGAGAGAGTTTATAACTAGACTACATATGTGTGTGATATATATATATATATATATATATATATATATATATATATATCTCATAGAGAATGTTTAAATATTCTAATATCAGCTTATGAGGGAAACCGTACAGGCTTTGGGGAAATGGAGGGGGAGTTAGTGGTGCTTCGGAGGCCGAGTGCAGGAGATGATCGGGAGAGGTCTGTGCACCTTTACCGATCAGAGCGCGCGTTGCAAAAATGACACGTTGGGTGTACAAGACCGGCAAGACCTCATTTCGCATGGTCGTGTACAGCTTTTTTTGTGACAGCGTGCGGCGCCACGTCCAAGGATGAACAACTTCAAAACAAATTAGGGATGCACCGAATATTCGGCCACCGAAAATTTTCGGCCGAAAATGGCCCAAATGTGCATTTTCGGTTTTCGGCCGAAAGACTTTTATCACCGAAACAATACGGCCGAAATGTTGTGATGACGCAAACAGAAACCGCGACCTGCACGTGCTTGTCTGAAGCAACATGTTTGCGGTGCGGACGTATTTCAGTGAATCTGAACCCGCGAGGAGACGGAAGCCTTGTTTATCCACCTATATCTGCTCTAAACAATGCGCGCCGCCATGACAACGACTCCGGATGCGAGCGGGTCAAGTATAAACTGTGGAGACTCGCGCTGCGGAGGCAGGCGAAAGTATGCGCGAGTCTCCTCAGACAGCGCGCACACCGCTCCAAACGGTCGAGGCGTTTATACTGGACCCGCTCTCCGTTGTACTATTCCTTGAAACGACAGGGGACGACTCAAGTAACTGGCCTCTAACCATTAGGAATCGGTGAGAAGAAGAAAGATAAACACATGACAATGTTTATTTTTTAGTATACCACCACCAATACAAAAATAATCATGTAAAACCCAAACCCTGAGATTATTACTTGTGTGACATTACAAAAAAATATATATGGGAACATGTATGTATAGAACTAAATGCTCTCTTAAATATTTTCTACATTCACTAAACATGTTTTGTTAAGTTTCATGTACATTTGTATTAATCATGGACCTTTGTTCATTTAAAAAGGCTTTTAATGCTATTGTATGCTAAATTTTTAAAATGTAAGAAACTAATTTAGACGTGCAAAGGGTGCTGGTGTGATGAGAAGAAGTTTGCACTCGGCTTTGTTTTTGAGAGAACATTTAATTTTAAAACCTTTCTGCAGGCCATTAGATTATTATTTAATGTACACATGAGTGGGGTCAAAAACATTTTAGTTTGAATTTTATTTTATACTGTGCATTGTGCTAAATAAATATTTGCATAATTTGTAAGTAATTTATTTATTTATATTAATTTATGCAATTGCAATGCCTTGATTTTAGTAACGTTTGTACACAGTCATAGCCATAAATGCAATGATACTGATAATTGGCATAATTTCTTTCGGTGTTTCGGTTTTCGGTTTTCGGCCTTGGTTTCCTCTTTTTCGGTTTTCGGTTTCGGCCAAGAATTTTCATTTCGGTGCATCCCTAAAACAAATCTATCAGAGCTTGTACGTCTCACACAATCAGAGCGTAAAAATAAAGGATTTTTTACGGAAAATAATAAAACTTGAATACAGCGGGAAAAGAGCTAAGATACGTGAGAAACCCGGAAAAAAAATGGTAGGGATGACCGCTATGGTCTTGAAAAAATCCGACACCGAGACAAGACCGAGACCAAAAGCGGTCGAGTCCGAGAAGAGACCGAGACCATAAAAATGCGGGCTCGAGACCGTAGGCTACTACAACACTATATCAGTCTCTCTTTGTCGTTTGTTTGATATCTTGTGATTTCTTTGTCGTCTTTGTCGCCGTCGACTTGTTCTATTGCTTCCCCGTCTCCCCAGTGTCACTTCTCGTCGAGTGTGTCAGCAGTTCTATGAAGGCGCTGTACTCTCTCTTCATCTGTCTGGTCCATTAGATTATGACGGACACCTTTACACTGTGCATCACACTCACTGACCCTCATACAGTCTAAACTGGATCATGGCCAGCGAGAGACACATCATGGGCTTTTTTTACAGTATTCTTAAAAAATTTCAAAGATTTACATGTACACTCTTGAGTAATGAAGGTCAATACTGCCACTGCCAAAGTTGTCAATAAATCTAACGACAGCTTGAAACCCTGGGTTTGGGTGATGTAGTGTATAAAGCCATGAGATATTACCACTGTGTCCTTGACACAGCTCTTACAAGACAGATTACCCTTGTAATACATTTCCTCACAACTTAAAAGTTCACTTGTTTGCTATTTTTTGGATTCTGTAAAAGAAAGATAGCCCAGTCTGCAGGAACTGCCAATCAACAGTAAGTTCTTTTTGTGCACTTTTGTACAGTTAAACATACAAACTTTCTCTCCTCCTTCCTACATTCCTGCTTACACGACACGGTTTTTAACTAAAAATGGAAAACTTTCTATGCTTTTTTGGCTATTCGTTAATACGAAAACCGAGTTTTGGGGGCCTGAATACGCAAACTTTTGAAAAAAGGTTTCAAAGTGAAAGCTTTTTTTAAAAACGGTTCTGTTAAATATCTCTGAGTAAACTACAAAAACAAGTGAGTTTTACAAAAACGCCAATTTGTGAAAACAGTAACGTCATGCGTATGCTTACTACATGCTCAGCCCATAGGTGTGCAGTGTTTCTTTACAAAGTGACATCGCCAACTACTGGCCTGGCATGAATAATACAACGTTTTTAGTCGTTTTCGCAGATCCGCGTGAACTGGTGCTATTTTGCAACCCGATCTCACGGGAATTCGTACGAATTTTACGAGGTGGCTAATTCGTAACAATTCATACGACCTCACTCGTACAAATTAGTACGATTTTGCTAAATCGTACATATTTTACGAATTGGCTAATTCGTATGAATTCGTACGAATGACCTACCCCTGACCCCGCCCCTAAACCTAGCCATCACGTGGGTTTAGACAAATCGTATGAAATCGTACGAGTGAGGTCGTACGAATTAGCCACTTTTTAATCAATTGGTCGTGAGATAGGGTAGTATTTTGCGGTTCCAGAAAACAATTCTGCCAATGACCAGAAAAAAAACAAAAAAACCTAGTCTAAAGTCAGAGGCGCATTGCGCATAAATTCAGATGCTATTTTAAACGTGCATAATACAGAGTGTGAACAACGTGCATACAATGTAGATGATTCTCTCATCTACACAGATGCATTTTACTTTTTGCAAATGTTACATTATTGTAAGGAAAAATATTTAAACACAAGGGAAATCATTGTTGTGACCATGACGATGGGAAAAAATAGGACACATTTAACCAAATTGTTATATGCATGTTTCACCAAAGCTAATTGGGGTGTCTTTGTCCCATCCCCAGTGTACCTTCTCTTTCTTTCACGGCCCTGACGAGAACATGGATCTCCTCGGCTGTGAAACGATTGTGAAGCGCGCCTGGTAAATGCGCCGTTATAATAGAATTACGCCATTGAAAAAGCGCACCTCGTTCATTACGCTCTTATTGGTTTGTTTCCAGTTACGCCCAAACCACACCTATGAATAATGAAGCTACTTCAGACCAACCCCTTTTTAAACTTGCGTCGGGCGCAAGAGTCATTTATCCCGCCGGTAAAATAGCAACAGCTCCCAAGACCCGCCCACAAAGTTACTTGCGCTTCACGCTCGATACTTGCGTTTCAGATTAAGGACTGTTTTATGGTAGGGTGAAAATTGACTCCACACTTTTAACAGCCTAAGTTTTCTAGTTTTATTTTGTTTTCAGGTTTCCTGCTGTAAACACACTTTATTTATTCACTTTATTACTGTTGTGCATCTCCTCTTTTTAAACATTCCCAACCTCACACATTTTAATCTGACCCCAATTTGAACTCTTGTAACTCAACCTATTTTAATGAACTAAACTGACCTATTAGAAAAAGAAAACTGGATGTGATGTGAACTTTGTGGAAACAAAATCCACCAGTGATTTTCTGATTGTCCTAAAGTGATTAAGGTCAAAATAAAGGGAGTTAGAATAAGAGACTCACAGTTCAGTTGTATCTTTAGGGATGCCCTTAGGCAGGGAACGCAGCCCTCGGTTACTACAGCGCACTACTGTGTCCGAGCATGTGCAGGAATCCGGACAGCGAGGGGCCGACGGCAGACAGACATTCTCTTCCATACCTGAGAGAGAAAGACATGCATATTTTATGCTCCTTTACATCATGCAAGAGAAAAAATGTAATATGCGTTGCTAAAAGACCTAATATAGAAACTCATCAATTCTTTAAAAGGGAGTAATGGAGGACTGAGAAAGAGGCAGAATAGATGAAACGGCGCAGGTGCTGTGTGCACCGAACTGCATTGCACCCTCCCTTCCTCCAGTGTGTTCTCCAAACATGGGTATCATTATTACAGAGCACGCTCGCTCATAATAAGTGATACAGTGCACAGGAGTTTAAAATCAGCAGCTAAATATTGCTTTTGGCCTCCCTTGCTCCACATTTCCTGCGAGCAATACTGCTTTCATCCAAGCTCCGTAAGATGCTATCTGTAAAATGCTGAATTACCCTGCAGATTAAAAAGAAACAGTGAATTAAGCCATTAATGGGGGGTTATGGAGACTGAGATATGCTCCAAGAATAACTCACAGACCGAGTCTGGAAAAGGGGAACGCTGGACCTGGACGTGCCTGCAAACGAAGAAAGGCCAAGGGGGCTTGTTTTACAATGATTGAACTACTTCAAACAACCAAAAATATCTTCCCGTAAATCAATTTAGCTTGACTTTGTTACTCTAACTGTAATTGCAGAGCACAGAAATAGCTAGATGTTGTGCTGGTGAGTTTTTTGGAGCTGAAGTGACGGCGCCCCGCACAAGGAGGAAGAAATGAGCGGAATAACAACACATGAGCCCTGACAGACAGCCTCTTCTAACTAATGGACCTCGAGCCGGGGCGATTTCTCTCACTTTGAACCTCTTTATTTCAAAGTGCTTCGGCGTCTACAGCTGAGCAGGCTCTCTTAACACGATATTCCCAGAAGTCCTGGAGCAGCAAAAGAGCTGTTTCTACCCAGAACACCCTAGCTTTGACAGGGAGGCCTTCTGTAACACAGGACCCAATCCACACAGAAGCCAAACCGCAGTTTCTTTTTCTCCATTAAACTTTATGTCAGTCTCGAGAGGTTCTGTTTCCCCCCGTCTTTATGGACACGAGTTCTTCCCTATAAAAACCAGAGTGGGAGAAGATAATGTTTAGGCCTCCACGCTCAGCATTTAATTTGTCCTCGTGGTGCCCTCTCGGTGAGGCCTTGTGGGAAGTTGGCCGGGTGTGATTTACCCTGACGCTGGGAAGCGGGGAGAGGGGGATGAAGGTGTGGGAAATCTGAGGAGATGGAGCGTAGAGCAAGCCTCGGTCTGGAATGGTGTCTGGAAGGAGCTGATTCAGTGGCCTGATCTAAGCAGTGTGATTTCATGGGAACTGGAGATGGATGTGGTGTGGATGGCAAAGGCTACAGCGTAAATAGTAGCTGAGGTTTGCAAACCCTTATTCAACGTCCTGACAATGTGCTTCTGGTTCACGAGGAACTGCTTAAAGGGGGTATTTAACCTCTAAACAGCGAAGTGTAGAAACAGAGGCGTTGAAGAGTATAAAAGAGAATCAACACTGTATAGGTGGAGACATGGTAGTATAGATTGGTACATTTGTATTTATATAAAAAGAAAAATCTGATTGCATATACCATGTTCAATGTAGAAAAAAAGGTGACACACCTCTTTCAGAGGGAAATTTACTGTAGCCTATATACATATGGAGTTTATTACCCTGTAACTTTGGGTTTTATTGCACATAAGTCTATCTATGTCTTTAAGTCTGTATATGTCCAATAAAATCCAAAGTTACAAGGTGATACATATGTAAAGATACCAATAATAAACATTTATGATGACAATTATATCATGAACATAATATAATAACTCGCCATTTTTTTTTACCCTGTTTACAGTGATTACACAACAGTTAAAGGAGTTAGGCTATCCATGCTCCTTTACCATAGTAAAAAACCAGCGCAGTCTCATCCAAAGACGTCATACAACTGACGCTTTTGACCATACATCAACATCCGCCGTTTTAGGGTACCCTTAAAAGTCTAAAGTCTAACCCTAGCCCAGACCTAAACCTACCCCGTCATCTAACTGACGTTAAAGGTAAAGCGTCAGTTGGATGACGCCCCAGGATCATCATCTAACTGACGTTAAAGGGTACCCTAAAATGGCGGATGTTGACGTATGGTCAAAAGCGTCTGTTGTACGACGTCTTGGGATGAGACTGTGTTATAAAAACACTGTGATGCACAACTTGTTGTGGTTTATTACACTCGACAATTGTGTTATCATTCACCCAAACCTGAAGTAAGTTGTTCAATCCGTGTACGAGTTTCCTTCTTCTATTGAACGCAAAAGAAGATGTTTTAATTTAAAGAACGTTGGTAAGCAGTCAGTTGATGGAGTCAATGGGACCTTGAGTCTGTTTGGTTACTAATATTCTTCAAAATATCTTCTTTAGGGTTATATAGAAGAAAGAAACTCATACAACAACTTGAGGAACAACTTGTAAATGATGACAGAATTAAAATTTTTGGGTGAACTATCCCTTTAACTGAGTTACTGATCCACCAACAGAGCAAGCAGGACACATTGTAAAAGATGAAGATGCTCAAAAGAGAGTTGTACCGTCACAGGAGAAATCAGGCATGGCCACATCCTGTATAGGGATCTCCTTTAGGAAGGCAGGTTTATGGCAGCGTGGATTGCCACTAACCACCCTGGTCTTCTTAAGCCAGAGTCCCAGCCAGGCTAAGTGACAGTCACACACGTAGGGATTAGACAGCAGGTTACTGTACACAAACAGAAAGAGGAAGAAAAAAAACCCTCATTACTTTATAATTACAATGGAAAGCAATCAGCAGGGTTAAATTACCACATAAACAATCAAACTTCAGCCCATTTAACACAGCGGGAGAACCGCATGGGTGAATTTGCATTTAAATAGCAATGCAATTGCATATTATGACTTCGATGTGACCTGAAATGCTGGCAATGTTCAATAGCAACTTTTGCTTTAGGTCAAATTTTATTACGCTGCTATAACACTGTTATAACAGCCACTAAAAACAAAGTGTTTTAAAAAAAAAAAACTAAAATGAAGACTCACATATACGACGCTTTTGCCAAAGCGTAGACATCCAACGCACATGGCACCCTTTAGCGTCAAATGAGATGCAGATATATATATGGGGCAGAAGGCGCCTCCTAGTGGTCTAACCATACCCCATACCTAAACCTACCATAACCGAAGCGTCTCATTAGACGCTAAAGGGTGCCATGTGCGTTGGATGTCTACGCTTTGGCAAAAGAGTTGTAAATGACGCCTTGGAATGAGAATGCGTTGGAATAAGACACAGACACATTTTTGGGGACACAGATCTATCAACCAATGGGTATTAGGACCACTGGATCAGAGGCTTCAGAATCAACATATTGACTCATTTTTCATGAGTCCCTACGGAGTTCTGAAAGTTCAGGTGGTGGCAAGGCAGACCAAAATCATAAAACTGTAGCCTTGAGTTGAAAGCATCACCAGAAATGACTCAGGAAAGCGCACCAGGGAACTGGTTGACGGCACATACAGATGGCCGTCTAACTGATGCATTGCTGAAACACACAGGTCGGAGCAGCAGTGCTAGTACAGGCACAGAGGAACTCTTTAGCTCAGAGTATCTGCAACACTACAGCCGGCGGGATAAATGAATCGAGTGTGCTGACCTTCCGTTGCTTTGCCAATAGATGCTTTGCAGCTTAAATGTTAACACTACCCTATATCCCTCACCAGCAATGTGTTTGCCTTTAATTATTCCTATCACTTTCTGTACATGGAGGTAGGGTAAAGAAACGCAAGACAGGTTGAGAGAGAGAAAAGCGAGGCAGAGGTTTGCTTTGGGAATGATATCACAAACAAACTAGACACTCGAGACTACTTATCCTGCTAAATTTAATAAATTGGACATTGCTAACAAAACACATCTATTTATACTGTGATAATCACAAATGTGAGCACACAAAAGTAACCTCTGTCCTGACTGCTTGCTTTAGCCCTGCAAACTCTCCTACCGGAAACACTCGCCCGCTCTGCTCTAATTTTGGCAGAGGTGGAGGGATGAATGATGGAGTGAGAGAGAAAAGGAGGGAAGTGTGCCCAACACTGCTGCACTACTGTGGGAAGAGAATAGCTGGGGAGGCCTCTCTCTCTCTCTCTCTCTCTGGATATTTTTAGCTGCCCTGTGCTGAAATGGACATGGCCGTGTCAGCCGCTGACTAATTAGAGAGCTGGCAAAGCAAAGAGAGAACGAAAAATAAAGATTCTAAAAGAAATAGCACAACCGATTGTTTGGAAAAGTCGCCTAATGGCATAAGACGTGAGGAAGAGTTGAATGTGTGAACATGTAGATTTTTGGTAACACTAGTTAAAGCCTTTATGTATAATGTATTATATATGGTGGTGGTTTATATTCCAAAATATAAACACACACACACAAAAGCAAAACAGAAACAAACAAACAGTAGTGATAGTGGTAAGCTACAAAAAGCACTTGTATGGTTTAAGAATTTAAAGTTGTTTATGGCCTTGACAAAATAAAAGATGCACATTTAAACATATAGGATGACTTCATTGTGTAAATTCTTTCTGTTGTTTGCACAGGCTAAACTTGATTAGATGGTCAGAATGAAAGGAATGACTCTAATGCAAATCAGAACAGTCTGAGTGTCTCTGCTCAGAATCTGTTCACATATTTCAGTTAGTAGGCAGGGTTCACAGAATGAAAAAGACAACCATGTGTATTTTGTTGCACATTGTAACGTGTGCCAAGAATAAAGCCTGATATGATAATTCAAATGGTTACAGATGCTTGCTGTGTTGGCAGTCATCATTTCTTTTTTTTTCTTTCTTTTTTCTCAATTATGATTCCAGCAGAAGTTATTTTGAATGCGTAACAGCATCTGTTTATCTATGAACATCTGTGAGATATCTTTCAGTTTTTCCCGTTGATCGTTCTCTTTCTTGTCATCCCCTCAGGGCTGTGACACACTAGAGTTCACTTTTTGTTTATCAGTTCTTTGTTTACATCCCCTGCAAAAAGCTACACAGATATTAATCTGTATTAAAAAATGTACCGCACTTGATTTTCCCCAGCTGTTCTCTCTCTCTCTCTCTCTCTCTCTCTCTCTCTCTCTCTCTCTCTCTCTCTCTCTCTCTTTTTTTTACAGCATACAATCAAAAGCAAAAATGAGATGACAGAAGAATTAATTCCTTACATTTGCCTTTGTATGGACAACCTCATTGCACAAATTCTTAGTCCCTTTTTAGACAGCAAAGCAATTTTCCTTTTTAGACATTTTTGAATAATTCCCCCTGCCCCGGGGCAAGCCAAAATGTTCTCATCTGAGGTTCAAGAACAACCGTTTTCAACCCAGACAAGAAAACATAACCTCATAATTTTGAAAATACATCTGCAAACAATAAGAATTCTTAGCTTGAACCACATCCTCATCCGCTTTGCATATGAAGATATAATAGGCACTTGATTGGTGGTGGTGCGTGACCCGACCGACTCTGTTTGATTTCCAGAGTCTTTGTGAAATTTTCAACTAACTCATTTGTGGGTTTGGTACAGACACAGCAAATTCAGTGAATATTTTGATCAGGCAGTAGAGATAGTTTCGCTTCAGATATCAAATTCTTTGGTATTATTATTATTATTTTTATTTTTTTAAATGTAGCACTAAAGAATTCAGTTGATCATGCATAACTGATAGAATGAACCCATGACGCAGAGGGGAGTGTGTGTGTGTGTGTGTGTGTGAGAGAGAGAGAGAGAGAGAGAGGGTGGAGGACTCACATGGTGGAGAGGGAATGCAGGGTGTTGAAAGCTCCAGGGGCGATGGTGGAGATCCGGTTATCGTACAGGGAAAGCAGGCGCACGGAGCTCAGGCCAGTGAAGGTGGCGTTATCCACACAGCTGATCTGATTATTCCTCAGCGTCCTGATGGGAACACAGAGGCAGCTTGGATCACATTGACCCTGACAGACTAGACAGCAGCACACAGCTCACAGGGAGGGAGGGACATAGTGTTTATGAGACTCTGTGGCTGCTGTAATGCATTAAGTCAATGGTGGTTTTATGGTATCATTGCTGACATTTTTTGAGATGATGTGCCATGCATGCAGTGGTTAGGAACACATACACCCCAGTATAAAGGAGGAAAGTAGCTGAGACAGGAATCTAAAGTGAGTCTGCATGATGGATTGGCAGTGATTTTTTTATTGTGAGATTACGAGAAGGAAATCTGATGGGGTTTCAGCAGACTGCACTATACTGTGTATCAGAGCATTCAAGTGAAACATTGCTTAACTCACAATGAACTGCAAATTGCATTGTGTGTGTTTGTGTCAAGGTTTGTCTATATTGTGTTGGACATTTTGTGAGAAACAACAGTAATGAGCTATTCATTTGTAGCCTTTATTTAAAGTCTGTCACATACAGTATATTGTAAACATTTTAAAAGCTACATTATGATGATCATTATATATTATCGTAAAATATAGTTGTTGTTTTGTTTTTTGTTTTTACACCAGAGCACCCTAAATAGGCTATATCATTACATTACATTACATTACGTTATTACACGGCTCTGTGGAATACTTGATTCTGATTGGTCAATCGCGCCATCCAGCGGGATGTTATTCTCCGGTAACAACTGATAACACAGGCTTATCCGGGTTACTGAAGTCAGCACTATATTCTTGCTAGGAGTGGGTTTTCTTTGTGGAAATGTTTGCGTTAAGTGATAAAATTTTAAAACTCAAATCAATATTTCGTGTTCACTCATTTAATTATGTCTTCCAGCCCAGGTGAAAAAGACGTACAATTAAGTGTATTAAAAATGCATTACATTATATTTGTATTGTATTAAAAACATATTTAAGTACATTTTTAATACACTTAATTGTACGTCTTTTTCACCTGGGAGGTATCGCGGACTCACGCTCTCTTGTTTCATACAAACACAGCCGCTACAATTTGGGGCAGTTATTTTGTACACTGTGATGGATTATAAGATAATAAACAGATTTTAAAACAGTTTCAACTTAAATCAACATCTCTAATCCCCATAATTACTTATGTGGCGAATTGCTGTGTAGTAAATGGTATGACTGTACTGCATACCTTAAAAGGTTGATTGCGATTTCACGTTTTTCATTTTAAATAGTGTGTAATGTTGCTGTTGGTGCATGAATAGTATCTACAAAGTTGCAGCGCTGAAAGTTCAATGTAAGCAGAGATATCGTCTTTTAAAAATCAGGAAGTATAAATGCCTACAAAAACGACTCGATTGGGACTGCAACGGGTTTTAGACGTCACTAACCCACACATTTGCATCAACCCTTCCCCCGGAAAATGCAAAAAAGGGCATGCGTATATTTCTGCGGCTCGTCGAGTGTGTTGTTCACCCAGCTGTCAGGTCTTGTGTTCGAGCTTCCCACGGACGTTGTAGTTCGTCAACAATGGATACAATTTATGTTTGCATATGTTCCTGAAAATGGCGATTGTAATCTAGCTCTCTGTGCTGCGTGTTTTACGGAAGACAGCTTCCAGAATCTCCACAAATTCAATGCCGGATTCAACAAGAAACTGTTACTAAAACATGAAGCAGTTCCGACTTTAAAACCAGAGGCAGCAGTTGTTGGGCCACAACCTGTAAGTAGGCTAAGACTTAATCTTTTTAAATGTATTTACATGTATAATTTCAGACGTAATGTTTTAGTTTTATTAAATGCCAGCGCTAGCTTTATAGCCACTAGGCTACTAGTTGTGCTATTTTGTGTCTACGACAAACGTGTACAAACATTATGGACCTGAATTTTGTATATGTACAAATGTTGTAAATGTATTTCTTTTGTATTATATATACATATATATATATATATATATATATATATATATGGTGTTATTTTACGATTTGATCAAGAACGTAAACCAGTGCCGACGCTATTTGTGTGTACGTATATAGTAGCCAGTTATTTCGATGCTATTTTGTGTAAGACAAGCATTTAAGTAAAAAAATATATCTAGACAAATTACCATTCAGAAACGTTTAGTAAGAGCCGTGTGTGGTGAGGTTCTGCTTGCCTTTCTTGCCGCCGCTTTCTGGGTCTGATTCTGGCTCATACTGATACTGCAGTGTCGACACCATTATTTACATTTGACAGGAACAACACATGCAACTTTCGCCTGTAAAGGTAATGGGTGTGAATTTTCCGGACAATGTGCACTACAGTTTAGCCACACAACACACCAGCCCAAACTAACCAATCTGAGCCCACTGCCTGTTTCTGAGGGAGTGGTTTCATAGAATCAGGAAGTCAACCGGTCGTTCAAATGACAGAGGAGAGCACGGCTGACAATAAAGGTGACATTTATGAAAAATAAGACTTTTTAAAAAAGAAAAACCACAATTACATGTTATATTGCACCCCATAAACACAATCATGCAAAGAAAAAAAAAGCAGTCAACCCCCCCTTTAATGTCCGTCTAGTTTGAACTTGCCGCTAGCTAGCAACTGCTCTCTCAGCGGAAGCTTTGCGTTTAAAGAGTTCATAAAATATTTCAATTTTTCAATATTTAGTGTCTAACTATTTACTTATGTGGCAAGAAACCATGTAATAAGAAGGATAACATCCAGCCGGTTCTTATTATATTATATTATATTATATTATATTATATTATATTATATTATATTATATTATATTATATTATATTATATTATATTATATTATATTATATTATGTTATATTATATTAGCCTATATTATATTATATTATATTATATTATATTATATTATATTATATTATATTATATTATATTATATTATATTATGTTATATTATATTATATTATATTATATTATATTATATTATACTATATTATATTATTTTTTGTGTTTTCTTTTAGGAAGAACTCACTTATCACATTGATTTTTGTTTAGACTTGAACAAAAAAATATCATAATTTCATAATCCAGCTAGCCCAGGGTCTAATAAACCCATGTACTGGACCTGGTGTTTCTAATCTAACTATCATAGAATCTAAACATGTTTTTTTTCTTCTTATTTACAATTTGTATTGTTCTGAACATGCAAAGAAGAAAAAGGTTTGTTTTAGGTGTAGAGTTTGAGTTAGTGTGTGCTAATCATAATCAGCTTTATTTAGACAGCATAATTCTCTGGTTTTATTCTCAGGCTTTCTGAGACAAGAAAAAGCGTCTGTGTGTGACGCGATGATCTTGGAGTGCGGCCTGTGCTGTAACCATGTGCGTGTGCTCTCTGAGATTCTGTCTGTGCAGCAGACGTGGCCAGCTGAGGCAGCTCACTGCTTGACACGAGATAAGATGAGTTTGTGCGTGTGTGGTTTGGGAGGGGTGAGGAGCCCAAAACAATCAGGGTCTCCTAAAGGCCTTCAGCAGCACAAACAAGCTAAATGCAAACCAGAGTCTGCCGTGATGAAAACCTGAAAGCAGCAAATTCGGCATTAAACTCTGACAAACAGGCATCTGAGATGAGCAAACTCAATTTGGACACATACTCTTGGGATTTGAAAGCCACTAAATCCAATATTGCAGGACCATGATTCCATTCATTTGCTCCTGTGCACTCCTCTCTCTCCAATTAAGCTAATTAGAGCGACAGCAGACCTACGGTAGGCTTTTTCTAACCACCAGGCTTCAGAATGTGCATAGCATTAGCATCTTTGTTCCCGATAGCACACCAGCATAGATGACGTCTGTGCCCGTTAGTTTCTTAGAATAACTTCATACGGTTAACATCTTGATTCGACCTGACGATCACAGTTTGGATTTTGCTGAGAGTGGGCAATTTTTATAGATTTTTTTTTTCTTAATACACCTATAAGAGCAATTCCTTAGAGCAGATTTCCAATGCCGTAACTGATCTTTGCGCATTTATATTCAGAGTTGTTTGAATATATGAATGTGAACGTGGCTCGGAGATGTCTTAATTTTAATGGCTTTTGAAAAATGAGCTTCAAGGATCTTTTAAAAAATAAAATAAATAAATAAATATAAAAAAAACTTTTGCTGTTAATTTACTCACCCCCATGTCATCCAAGATATCCAATGTCAAGGTTTTTGATGAAAACATTCCAGGATTTTACTTATGGACTTCAATGGGAACCAAACGGTTCAAGGTCCAAAAGACACTTTCAGTACAAACTGCAAACTGTTCAAAGGGCTTTAAACAATTCCAGACGATGAATAAGGGTCTTATCAAGCGAAACGATCGCTCATCGCTCAAAAAAAAAATAAAAAAATTAAGTTTTATAAGCTCAAATGGTCGCCTTGCTCTGTTCTGTGACGCACGTTTGTGACTCTCCTGTTCGAACTCATTCATCAAAATGAACGAATCTTTTCCAGTCAACTCTACATTTCGTTCGTTGAATGAACCAAATGACACGAAAAAAGATTTGTTCATTTTAATGTTCATCTTGGATGACATGTGGGTGAGTAAATTATCAGCAAAAGTGAACAACTCCTTTAATCGTGAAACGGGGGTGTGGTACTCACAGTGTTTTGAGGCCGCTCAAACCCTTGAACATCCGTCCACTGACTGACTGCAGCTTGTTTCCGGTCAACAGCAACTCCGAAACACCTCCGGCCCCATCAAACGCCCCCTCACGGATGTCCCGGAGTTTATTATTACTCAAGTTTCTGCAAACACGAAATTCAAGAAAAACATCAACTCCCCATGTCGCACTTCTTTTAAAGGGGGTCGTTCACCCAAAAACGAATCTGTCATTATTTACTCACCCTCATGTTGTTCCTAACCTGTATGAGTTTATTTCTTGTTTATCACAAAAGAAGATATTTTGAAGAATATTGGTAACCAGACAGTTGACGGTAGCCATTGACTTGTATATATTTTTTCCTACAATGGAAGTCAATGGCTACCGTCAACACTGTCTGGTTACCAATATTCTTCAAAATATCTTCTTTTGTGCTAAACAGGTTTGGGACGAGCAAATTATGACAGAGTTTTCAGTTTTGGGTGAACTATCCCTTTAATGTGTGGCGAATGCACTATTTATTATTTTGACAAATGGCAGAAAGCACAAGTTGCAATGGTACATTGCAAATTTCTTTGTTTAATCGTATACACAGGTTGTGGTTGCATCCTAAACACACGTTGATGATGATTCACAGCTTAATTTTAAACCATGCTATAAGGTCAGTCTTTTAGATCTGCCCAATTTATAACTGTGCTAGATAGTAAGCAATTTCATGCATGATAAATCACCGATCCTCCTCCTGAGCGAATACCGCTTTTTCCAATTTTGGAGTGAGCTGCAAATATTGTCTGACAGTAAATCACTGCATGCTTTTGCACACTAGTAGGTTGGAAGAAGCTTTTCTTGTCCTATTGTCCATAGCATTCACTGCATACAGTACAAAGCTGAATTTCCCAAATACCCCGATCTCATTCAGCAGCCAAACCCTTTCAATGAAAAGAATAAATAAACCAGTCCGTACATCTTGCGCAGGTTTGGCAGCTTCTTGAAGGCTCCTGTCGCCTCTAAGATGGTGATTTCATTGTCGTTCAGCCGTCTGGAGTCGAGAGAGATTGAGAGACAGGGGTTAATAGTTCAACAGTCCTCACAAGGTATAATAATAAGACAAAGTCTCACAGCAAAAAGCACAAGTAAACCCCACTGGA
The DNA here is from genome assembly GCF_988280905.1 of Pimephales promelas. Taxonomy (NCBI): domain Eukaryota; kingdom Metazoa; phylum Chordata; class Actinopteri; order Cypriniformes; family Leuciscidae; genus Pimephales; species Pimephales promelas. The sequence continues at coordinate 17,253,193 of NC_142777.1, forward strand.
GTATGTAGGAGTGAGATGGAGACAAAAGAGCTGAAAGTGATTATCATTCAGACGATGTCTCTGTTTCAGTCTTCAGGTCTCTTATGTGGGAGACGCTGTATAATCAGGACTGTGATGTCAACGTAATGAAAAATCAGTATCGCTTTCTCTGGTGTGAGTACTGGATATGTGACTCTCATACACAATCTTCTGCCCCTCATCACCGGTGATATCAATATGAAGGACGTACTCAGACACTTTTGCAAATAACAACAGTGCACGTGGAAGACGGGCTAATGTGCTATGCAGATACATGAAGACAGGAAAAGAGGATGACAGAAACAGATGCTGTATTTTGGAATGGCGTTCTACTTTTTATCAGGGGTTTTAAACTGTGGCTGCAAGGAAAAAATAAAATTAAATAATTCCAGTAATTTCAATTTTATTTAGGGCTGTTAAACGATTAATCGTGATTAATCGCATCCAAAATAAAATGATATATATTTATATATAATTTATATTGTATAATTATCAATAGTTTATATATAAATAATATTTTTTTCTTAAATATTCATGCAATATTTCATCAAATATTTCTGCTTGTTTCATCTCTATTAAAGGACTAGTTCACTTTTCAAAAAACTTTTGCTGATAATTTACTCACCCCCATGTCATCCAAGATGTCCATGTCTTTCTTTCTTCAGTAAAAAAGAAATTAAGGTTTTTGATGAAAACATTCCAGGATTTTCTCTATATAATGGACTTCATTGGGAACCAAACGGTTCAAGGTAAAAATGAGAGTTTCAGTGCAGCTTCAAAGGACTTTAAACGACACCAGACGATGAATAAGGGTCTTATCTAGGACCCATGACTCGAAAAAAGATTTGTTCATTTTGATGAACGAGTTCGAACAGGAGAGACACGAACGCTCATCACAGAACAGAGCAAGGTGAGCATTTGTGCTTATAAAACTTAAACTTTTTAATTTATTTTTGAAATGACCGATCGTTTCGCTTGATAAGACGCTTATTCATCGTCTGGTGTCATTTAAACAGTGTTGGGGAAGCTACTCTGAAACTGTAGTTTGACAATCTACAAGCTACTCGTACGTTGAAGTAGTTAAACTACAGTCAAGCTACCCTTTTGGAAAAGTAGTTAGCTACACTACAAGTTACTATCATGAATGTTTTAATTCAAATTTTTAGTGTTTAAAACAATGCAATACAATTATGATTTCATAGAGTATTGTTTTATTACACACAACACTCAAATATCTCCGACTGTTTGTCAAAAGTGCAAAATTGCAACAAATAGCCTACAACATTGCAAGAACGAAATATACATTCAACATAAATTGCATTTAGAACATTTTCTCAAAAATAACGATTGAACTTGGACAAATAAGACCATGGGTAATTAACGTTTGTTTCTCCATCCTCAAAATCTGCCATCACCTGGGTGTGTCACTGTCAACCCACTTCTTTACGTCAGTGAACCGTTAGCCGCAAGATGCGTGATTAAACAACAGGTGGCGGTAATGGCAAAAAATGAGTTTGTAATCTAACAAGATGAAGAATATCCTTGCATCGGGCTGATTCGCGCAGGCTCGACAATGTAGCAATGTAGCTTTTGCTCGAGCTACACCGCTACTTGCTGCAAAAAGTAGTTAGCTACTGGAAAAGCTACACTGTTTAAAAAGCAACTGAGCTACTGCCAAGCTACTGAAAAATGTAGTTAAGTTAGTAGCTTCGCTACTTGTAGTTAACTACTCCCCAACACTGCATTTAAAGCCCTTTGAAGCTGCACTGAAACTCTCTTTTGGACCTTGAACCGTTTGGTCCCATTGAAGTCCGTTATATGGAGAACAATCCTGGAATGTTTTCATCAAAAACCTTCATTTCTTTTCGACTGAAGAAAGAAAGACATGGACATCTTGGATGACATGGGGGTGAGTAAATTATCAGCAAGTTTAAAAAAAAAAAAAAAAAAGTTAACTCCTTTAATGGTAAATTTGTTTACAATAAAACTAAGTTGCATGTACAAAATACCACAGTATTGTACAATTACAATAGCATATATAACATACAATATACAGCAACTTCATAAATTAAATAACAAAGGCATTCTTAATTCATCAAATAGTAACTGTAGAGTTTAAAATGAATTGTATGTAGCAAAGATAAATCGAAATGATGCCGAGACGAAGCTTCATAAATACAACTTCCCAGCTTATAAATACAAACTTCTCAGGAGTGCACCAAATGTAGAGTATAACCAGAAAATGATATATACGGCACAGCATGCATTTAGCAGTATGCTAGATTTCCATTCCAAACCCAGGTGCAAAGAAGGTCTAGAACAGGTCGGGAGAGACTTTCCAAACATTATTAAGAGTAAAGTCTAGAAAATGCACCATTGCTGTCTTTTTGCTTCCCCCAGGGTTGGTTTCCCTAGCGGGGCCTGCCATGGGAAAGCACGTCAGACATAAAGTGCTGGTTCCTGGTTGCAAGCATTCCCGCAAGAGCTCTATAAATAAGCAGCTGTGCTAGCGGGTGCAAGCTGTAGTCACTGAGCCGCAGAAAGACGGAGAGAGTGTGACAGATGACTCAAGTTGATGGGACTGCAGAGGGAAAACCCTGATGTGTCCTCTACACATGAACACAAGGACAAACGCATTGTCACCCTGACTAGCTCTTCCCAGGGAAAACGCAGCTGAGTGGTTAATGGCCTGGGAAAGGCCTTGGACATTCATTCACCACAACTCAGCTGGGGACAAGACCCCGTAATCAGAGGACAAGAGAGAAGGATGAGACCTCTGGGACGGAGGGACACCGAAAGAATTAGCGAGGTGGGATTGTAAAAGACGAATGTTTTCGAGAATGATTGATGGGGTCGCTAGGTGTGTTTGTAAGCTGAAATGCGTGTCTCTTACAGGTCAGTGGTGTGCTCGGGCAGGTGAGGGGGTATTTTGGTGAGTTTGAGGTTCGAGCAGTCCACCACCGTTCCTTCACACCGACAACGCTCGGGACAAACCAGGTCCTGGAAACACTCGCCGCTGAGACGACTGCGGTAGTCCTCACCACCTAACAAACACAGAAAACACAAACAGAGAAAGAAGGACTTTCAAACCGCTAATTCAATTCATCACACACACAGGTAAATCTCAAATCACATGTCCAGATCACCTAAAAATAAAAAAAAAGAAGTGCATCAAATTTACATTATTTTTCATAAATGTACAAGTCATGGTGGTGGAAAAAAATATGATTTGATTAACATTTTGCATTCCCCCAAGAAAACGTAAAGATTGTCTGGGAAACGCAAATGCATTGATAATAATTTTACAAATATTTTCCCCCTCCATCTCAACATATTTTATTTTTTCCTTGACCATGTGGCTTTAGGGGCTCTGTACCCCCCACATTCACATGTTGTAATGTAAAAACAAAATAGTACAAAAATAAATGGTACAATATTTATACATTATGGTTTTTGTTGTACTGACTTTATACTGATTTTTATTGTAATACAGTTCAAATTTCAAATAATAGGAATCTCAAATAAAACATCTGAAATGTATTACAGTAATGTGAAATTAGAGAACATTATTATTAGTCTTAAAAATGACTGTAATCTTTAAAAATATGCAAGATATATGAACACATTTTTGCATAGTTTCAAATTTGTACATATCAGGCATATATTTATATAAAAAAGAATTGTAAAACAGTTTAAATAATTGGAATGAAGACAAGAATCTCAAAGTGAAATATCTGAAATATCTCTATACCTTTATAAAAATATGTAAAATATCTGACCACAATTTTACATATTTTTTCTACATACAAATTTCCAATTTGTACATACCGGTAGTATGCAAATATTTTCATGATTTGTAATCACAACATTTTTTCTTTTGTCAAATCAACTTAGATAATTTATGTAGTTCAGATAACATAATATTTTGAGTTTCTGGCGATTAAATTAATCTCCTTCATTGTATTAATTCATTTTTTCCATTTCAATGAACTTAAAATTTGAAGACAACCAGGTTACTTATTTTTGTTAAGTTAAACCAACAAAATGTTTTTACAGTCTATTCACGTATGCTTCAAATTTCAAATTATGAAAAAAGCACCAATAAAATGACTGAAATGTGTTCCAATAATGAGAAATTGTTGGAAATGAGCTTAATCGTCTAAATAAGTATGTTATCTTTATAAAAAATATGCAAAATATATGGACATATGTACATATCATGCAGATATTTATATAAAAAAAGAGCTGTAAATAAGGGGACTTGGACTGGGATCATACTCTGGACATGTTTTCATGAGATTGACCCACATAATAAATAGAAATACATATTTCAATTTTACACAAGTCTTTGTTTTTTACACCCATATAAACACGTCCACCAACAGTCACAGGCGCTTGTTTGCGAACACAACCTCCTCGTCTCAGGTCAGGTATTGGAGGTATTGGAGGTCTGGCGCTTAGAAGTGCTTTGACAGGAAAACACACAAGGTTCTGGCCGCTTGCGATTAGTCTGCTTTCCATCAGCCATCACTCGCCTGTCACTGTTTATCTTATTCCCACCATCTCTGTTCGGCTGCCCTGATGCTTCTAGCCAAAGCCCGAAGTCTACAAGAGCGGACTTAAAAAAAACGCCCTTTGAAATGCAGACGGAGAACATAGCTAGAGCTCTTTACAAGCGATCCGTTGTTCCCGGGTTAAAGAACGCCACCTTCGCTCCTCATGGTGGCTAAGAGAGGTGCCACCGCACATATCCCAGAATGCCATGCTGTGTGCGAGAGTGTCCAGCGGTCCCTGGTGCTTGACGGAACCATGTGAGGCTTGTGTAGGCGGCGGCACATGGTTAGATCAAGCACAAGAGACAGCTGCACCATAGGCCAGAGTGGAGGAGCGGAGCGGGACGGAGAGGAGGAGCAGGAGGAGGAGGAGGAGGGAGCAGCCAGGACACAGCAGCCAGGAAGCCACCCAGAACTCTGGGACACCATGCACACGGCCCCTTTCCCTCGTTACAGCACAGTCACTGGGACACTAGCCCACTGGGAATACAAGGCCCGAAAAGACAGACAGAGAGACAGACAGACAGACAGGGACTAGAAAGACACACACATAAAGACATCACAGAGGAGAAAGGAGTGCAGCAAAGCCCTCTGCCACCACACGTACACACACATAAAACACAGATTCTCATGTGCAAACACTTGTAACGCCTGTGGAAACACACACTAGGGGTCTGGTGTTGCACTTGTTATTGTGCTGATATACTGACAGATCTTTAATGAGAAAAACCTGCGGCTTAATATCAAAGAAAACAGCCGCTGCACTTCTCCCACCAAATACTTTCCCTCAAGGGGCCCCCACTTTTGGCTGCGTGTGGGGGCCAGTTCCGACTCGTAAAGCATCTTCTAACAAGGCATCTTCATTCTGGTTCAGAACAGCCAGCATTGTCCTATTAGTACTCTGAAACCTGGCAGTGTGTGAGAAGAACTGCTCCAGGCCAGAGTATGCCACACACACATATAAGAAAAGGAAAGGGATGTAGTTGAATGTAGGGAGTCTCAGTGTGAAGTATGTGAGCTGCAATTGGTGGGCCAGACTTGGCCACTGTGGGCGGCGGTAGCTGAACTCTGCTCTTTCACTTGATTGACTGTCACAATCACTCTTATAATGTCAGTCAATGTATCTTGGATCAAAAACAATCATTTAGTGGGTCATTTTATAACATATTCAAATAGAAAACAGTTATTTTAACATTGGACTGTATTTTTTATCAAATAAATGCAGCTTTGGTGAGCCATCTTTCAACATTTTTTTGAACAGTAGTGTATTTTGACAAATGAGCAGCCATCAAACAGCTGATTACTGAATTTAAAGGGTTAGTTCACCCAAAAATGAAAATTCTGTCAGTAATTGCTCACCCTCATGTTGTTTCAACACCGTAAGACCTTTGTTCATCTTCGGAACACGAATTAAGATATTTTGGTAACGATTTACAATACGGGTGCACTAACTAATGCACAGATAAACATGAGTTAATGTATAACTAATGAAGAACTAAACCATTAATTAATGATTACTGCATCAGCAACTAATAAAGAGTCTATATGTTTAATAGATTAATTAATACATGAATTGCTATTAATTCAATGTGTCATTGTGTATTAATTCCTTAATAACATATTTCATTAACTAATAGTGTAAATTAACGTGTTAATTACCACAATTAGTCAAAGCTATGCACTTCAACTTCCAGTTGTCTGCTTTAATTAATCATTAGCTGAAGATTTGCAAAGGTATCATTATGTTATGACTTTACTTGTTGGGACACATCATTATTAACTAGTCATGTAGTAATTGTAGTAATTTGCACATGAATTTGCATTAACAATGAAGTAATTAATCGTGTATTAATGCATATTAGTGTACCTGTCATATTATCTGGAAGTTGAAATACAAGGCTTTGGCTCATTCTGGTAATTATCATATTAATTAACACACTATTAGTTAAAAATGAGTTATTATGGAATGAATCCACAATTACATAATTAATAACAATTCGTGTATGAACTAATACATTAACTTTACAGACTCTTAATTAGTTCATAATGTGGTAATCATTAGGGTCAGGTTACTAGTTTAATAGCGTAAGCTTCTGTTATTGTACGTCACACGCATCACACACATGACCAGCGTCGGCCAATAGTGAGCCTACGTGTGACGTAGCTCTACGCTATCACACTACGCTAACTGACTAGAGGACCATAGAGAAGGAAGTGAATAGTTGAAATAAAGTCGTTATTTTTGTTTGTTTTTGCACACAAAAAGTGTTCTCGTCGCTTGATAATCTTAAGATTGAGGCACTGTAGTCATTTAGACTATTTTAACAATGTCTTTAATAACTTTTCGAGGCCAGCAAGTTTCAATTTCTCAAGAAGCCTATGGACTAGTATGGAGGAGTGATCCAGCTCTCAGATTTAATCAAAAATTTCTTAATTTGTGTTCCGAAGATGAACGAAGGTCTTACGGGGTTGGAAAAACATGAGGGTGAGTAAATACTGACAGAATTTTCATTTTTGGATGAACTAACCCTTTAAACTTGGGCAATCATGTTATGAGGTCAAAAACATTTCGATATCTGAGCGACAAATTTTTGCATTTCAGAATAAAAAGTCTTCTTCGAACATTTCACAGTGTGTAACTCTACCTGTGCAGCGGAACTTCTTGCCCTTGACCTGGCTGATGCGTTTGTTGGCGAGCCGGCGGGGGTGGCTGCATCGAGCCCCGGTGGTCTCAATTGGATTGTCAAACAGGTAGTCGGCCAGCCACTTCAGATGACAGTCACACATGAAGGGATTCTGAGCGAGGTGTCTGTGGAGGGCAAACATAACAATAACTCAAAACGCTTAATTAGAGTCGAGGGAGTCTGGAATCAAACAGTAATATCCTGTGATAGCAATACGATTACTATGCATTCATAAACATGAACTGCTATTTTCAGTGTAAGGTTTCCAATTGTTTAGTTCACATTTATCTTGCTGCTGTTAATGGTGTTGTTGTTTTGCCGTCTACTTGGAGCTAATTAATTGCGGGGTGAAGGCAGCTTCGCTCAACAGTTGCTTAGAGACTGGAGTCTCTTGGACCGAGTGTGGGTGTGAAGGATGGAGGGTTTTTGTGTGTGTGTGTGTTAACTCACAGTGTTTTGATGGCGCGCAGAGGGGCGAACAGGCCTTTGCTGATGGTCTGAAGCTTGTTGTCGTAAAGGGACAGCAGGTTGAGTTTCTGCAGGTCTTTGAAAGTATTCACACGAAGACAGTTGATCTTGTTGGCGTTCAGAAGTCTGGAAGAATAAAGAAGTTTCATCACAACGACAGGCTTTTCTCATCAGGATAAACACACTTTAGCTTTAATAAAGCAAATAACAAAAACAACAACAAAAAAATATGTTTATTAAAGGGATAGTTCACTTTGAAATTAAGTTTGATATGTTTTAGCTTACCTCAAGGGCATCCAAGATGTCTTTGTTTCCACAGTATTTGAAATTTTTCGGTCAAACCGTTGTTGTCTATCAGTCATATAATGCAGGTTTAGGGGGTCCTCCCTCGGTTGCGCGTCTACGTCACTCAGTGTTTACACAGAGATTTCAGAAGTTTTACCTTTCACTGTGAAGATCTAAACATATTTAGATATACAGGAAATCACAATGGAAGACTGTTTCTTGTATATCTAAATATGTTTAGATCTTCACAGATTCACTTAGATCTGTGTGAATCTGTGACATAGACGCGCAAGAGATCACTTCCAGTGCATGCGCAGGCCGAAGCGCCCGTGCCGTCAGATCACTTGTATGTGGCTGTGGTTACACGAGGTAAAAGTGATATAAATACTGTTCGTTTTCTCACACAAACCGTTCGTTTCGTGGCTTAGGCCATCAGTGTGTACTTACTGTACATTTACGAGACATTAAATCATGTTTAATTTTTACTTCTCTGTGCATGCTCTTTTTAGGTGAACCGAGGGAGGACCCCATATATCTCCATTATATAACAGATAGACAACAGTTTGACCAAAAAATATCAAAATTGAAAATACTGTGGAAACAAAGACATCTACATCTTTGACGCCCTTGGTAAGCTAAAACATATCAAAAATTATGGTCCCACTTTATATTAAGTGGCTTTAAGTACTATGTACTTACATTGAACAATAAGTACAATGTAATATTGTGTTCCTGTTGTATTTTAAAACACTTTTGCTGCTATTGAGGTGTGATATGGGTAAGGTTAGGGACAGGTGTGGTGGTATGGGTTGGTTTAAGGGTAGGTTAAGGTGCGAGGGGAGGGTCAACTGTGTAATTACAAATGTAATTACATAAATTAATTATAGCTGTAATTACATGTTGGAATTTTAAAATATAAGTACAATGTAAAAACAAGTATGTACACAATAAGTCCATTGTATCAAATTATTAATTTCAATGTAATTACATAGTACTTAAAGCCACTTAATATAAAGTGGGACCAAAATTATTCTCAAAGTGAACTATCCCTTTAAGCTTTGTCATAACATTTGTTTAAATTTGCACTCTTCACAGACACTTTCTTATCAAGTGATTTACAGTACAATGCACGTATCATTCAAATGACATACAACCCCCACAAATATTGTGAAATAAATACTGTCAAAATTGTGAATTCATAAAATAAAAATAAAGCACATGTAAATAAATTAAACTGAAAAAAAAAATCGAATTGAAAATCAACAAAAGAACAAAGAAGCTATAACAGAAGAAAAGAAAAGCAATAAAGCAAAGCAAAAGAAAACAAGAAACAACAACAAAATAAAATAACAAAAAATCTAAACAAAAGATCAAAAATGATAAAGAAAAGAAAAGCAACGCAAAAAAGCAAAAGAAAACAAGAAACAAAAAGCGAAACAATCAAAGTAAAAAAACAAAGCAAAAAGCAAAACAAAACAAGAACCAAAAAGCAAAACAAATGAACAAAAAAGCCAAATAAAAAAGCAAAAAGCAAAACAAAACAAGAACCAAAAAGCAAAACAAGACAAAAGAAAATGAAAGCAAAACAAAAAGAAAGGCAAACCCCCGTGAATATTTAAATATTTAAATTTCATTAACACAATGGTAAAATTACAGAAATTTAAATATTTATGTTTGTTTTTTTTTTGCAATACATAACCATCAGTCATCGAGAACAGCATAACACACGCATTACAGAAGGCTGTGATGTAAACTCTGTTGAGCATGTGTGGCTTCCATAGTCCTCAGTGACCATTTAAAACCCTCTTTCAGTGCAGTGTGTGGGAACCACAAAGTGCTCAAAGCTGTGTGACTTGATGTTAGTATCAGAAACATATTCAAATCTATAGCTGTAATTTACATGGTTCACAGATCACAAACAAAACAGCAGTGGATGTATTGTCGATGAATCGCTGGAGTATTCATCTGCTGAGTTTTACCCATCACTCTTGTCATGTCACGCACTCCTCCCTGACTTCCAGCCGCCTTCACATCTTTCCTGTTTAGGCCGCCTGACAATTGACTAACGCAGTGGTGTGCTTAATTACTGAAAGCCATTGTAATGAGGTTTTGTCTTGGAGCAAATGCATGCATCGTTAGTCTACTCACAAGGTGAACTAATTAGGTTTGAGTATCTCAAAAAAAAAAAAAAAAGAAAGAAAGAAGATAAAAAAAAGCTTGAATAAAACCATATACAACAGAAAGAAACACAGAAACACCAAAACAGCCTATGGGAAATGGCTGGAATGCCCTGAGGTGTTCCTTTGAATGGGTCTTACTAAGAAAATCCATTAAGGATGAAGAACTCTAATTGCTGAAAACAAAGATAATTTGTGTCATTATGGCAGTTGACGGTGAAAACATGGGCCGGCCGCGCCAGTGCATCTATGCTGTTTTAAAAGCGTAATAACAGGGGATGTGAGCTTCTGTTTGAGCCTGCGGCAGAAGTGTGTACGTTAAGAAAATCAGAAGCCATCAGAATTTCCCCAAATCATTAGAATAAGCAGAAACAGGCCCATTAGAGCAGACAGATTCACCTCAATTTGGACCATTAAATGCGGAAATTACGCCTGAGCAATGTTTCCATGTCTACACAAATATAAGTAGGTGTGAGGGACATGTTTTGCAATCAAGTCCAATTTACATACTAATGATGTCGAGAGTGTTCCCCCATGAGGAACTGAAAATAAAACTTGAGGCTCCCTTCAGCCAAAACAGTGCATCTTTTAGTGCTTTACCTTTTTTATGAGGGAAAAGGGGAGACATGTTCTACCTCCTATAAACCTGTGAGTCCAAACGCTTCACTAAACACATTGTAGAGCATGATTTAAGAAATGTTTAATAGTCTCTCTCGCTGATAAAACATTCTCAAATCATGATAATGTGGACTATAGGTCTTCCACAAAAAGAAAATACCTAATTCGTATGGTGCTAAAATGATATATTATTTCATATATAAAATGATATCATATTTAAATATGATAAATATTATTATAACTGTTTTCTATTTGACAATATTTCAAATTGTAATGTATTCCTGCGATGGTATTTTCAGCACCATTACTCCAGTCTCCAGTGTCACATCATACTAATATGCTGATTTGCTGCTCAAGAAACATTTCTTATTATCATCAATGTTGAAAAAAAGTTGCGCTGTTTAATATTTTTGTAGAAACTCTGATTGTTGATTCTTTGTTGAATAAAAACATCCAAAAGAAAAGGATCTTTTGTAAAAGTTTTTACTGTCAATTTTGAATAATTTAAAAGAGTAGTTCACTTTTAGAAAAACTTTTGCTGATTATTTACAGTACTCTCCCCCAAGTCGTCCAAGATGTCCATGTCATTCTTTCTTTGGTCGAAAAGAAATGAAGGTTTTTGATGAAAACATTCCAGCATTTTTCTCCATATAATGCACTTCAATGGGAACCAAATGGTTCAAGGTCAAAAAGACAGTTTCAGTGCAAACTGCAAACTGTTCAAAGGGCTTTATCAAGCGAAACGATCTCTCATTTAATAAAAAAATAAAAAATGAACGAATCTTTTTCCGAGTCAATTTGTTCGTTTCGTTTGTTGAATGAACCAAATGACTTGAAAAAAGATTCGTTCATTTTGATGAATGAGTTCGAACAGGAGAGTCACGAACGTGCCTCACAGAACAGAGCATGGCGAGCATTTGAGCTTATAAAACTTAAACTTTGTTATTTATTTATTAAACGAGCGATCGTTTCGCTTCATAAGACACGTTTAAAGCCCTTTGAACAGTTTGCAGTTTGTACTAAAAGTGTCTTTTGGACCTTGAACCGTTTGGTTCCCATTGAAGTCCATTATATGGAAAAAAATGCTGGAATGTTTTAATCAAAAACCTTAATTTCTTTTCGACTGAAGAAAGAAAGACATGGACATCTTGGATGACATGGGGGTGAGTAAATTATCAGCATTTTTTAATTTTTTTAAAGTGAACTACTCCTTTAAGCACTCTTGTATAATGATTTTCAGTTGCACTTTATTTGACAGTTCGTGTACTTGACATTGAAGGTTATTGAGTCACCAATGCAACACTCACAGCAGTTGGAGGGAGACCAGGCCATCAAACAGTCCCTTTGGGATCTCTGTGATTTGATTTCCATACAGGACCCTGAAGACAAACACAGATACAATGCAAATAGAAAACCATGAATCAACCCACAATGTCTCAATATGTGTAACCCATGTGCAACTCATCAAGCGTGTACATTCTTTCTTTCTTAGAGTGGCTTTCATGTTTAAAAAAGAGGTGGCAAAATCATGAAAAGATTCATCAAATGTGGTTCATAAAACTCAACCCAAGTCTTTAATAGTCTTCCAAGTCTCCAATATAGCTGTACAGTATGTCAGAAAGTCAGTTTTCCTGATAATGTTCACCTTTAAGTTAGATGTGATCGTGAACCAGATTAGTCTAATTGATGACGTTTTTTGAACCACTGAAATGTCTGATTAAGAACACATATTTAATTATCGGATAATTAAAAAAAATCACGTTAATACTTCGCAGATGTCAACGTTTTCAGCCAATAACGAATATAATTTCTGTCTGTTCCTGACACAAAGCATGAATCATGAATCGTGTTCATTTATGATGTTTTTGTGTCCTTTTGAAGTTTGAATGCGGCAGTCTCCATTCACAGCAATTGTTTTTTTTGTGTTTCATAGAACAGAGAATGAGTTCAAATAAGTTCACAATGTTCACATTTGGCTGAACTGTTTCTTCAAGACAATCTATTTCCAAGCAAATGTGTGGTTGTGTATTTATGGCATCTTGTGCATCCTCTTTGCTTTATTCCTATTCCCTGAGAGACTAGAGCTCATCGTCCTCCCCTCAGCATCTCTTTAATCACACGGCATGTGTAAATGAGCTCTGTCTCGTGTACAGCTGTGTGGGCCGGTCGCAGGGAAATAGATCTGACCAAATTAATATGCGCTCGCTGACTCTTCTGTCTCATTCTGACTGGTTGTGGTGATTTAAATGAAAGTCCTCCCTCGTGTTCACGCTGCTGCAGATGTCAGTAAACACACACACACACACACACACACACACACGCAGGCAGACAGTGGGCTGTCTCATCTCCATTCTGTCAGCCTCCTGTCAGCTGATTTATTCGACACCTGTCCTTTCACCTGACTGTCTACATTTACACACGCTTATTATCTTGGTAAATGTATTGCTATGCAGCTCAGGTATATGAATTTTAATATGTTTGTGTCAGTTTGTGTGAGAAACACTTACAGTGAATTGAGCGAGCGCAGGCCACTAAACGCATCTTCCGCAATCTCGGATATCTGATTCTTGCTCAGGTCTCTGTAATAGCATAAAACACACAAATAGAGATAATAAAGTTGACTGTTAGACCAACAAAGGGATGGTTTGCACATTTGTCTGACAGGATGTCGATAGTATGCTCTACTCGATACTGAGGGGAAAGAACATAAGAAACTGGAGGCCATCATTAGCATTTAATCTTTGAAAGGATATTTCAACTAAAATTGAAAACCATTTAGTTCTTCTCACAAGCTATATCATGACTTGAAATATCAATTTAGCTGTTATTCATTTTTACATGAGGGTGATTAACTGATCATTTGTCTCCTGTCATGTACTATATCAGTGTTTCTCAATTTTAGATTGTTGAGGTAGAAATGAAATCCACAGCAAAGTGGTTGTCAAAAACGGTACACTTTCTTTTTTTTCTCGGGTGTGTTTTTCTCAGGAGGCCCAGATTTGTTTGAATATATTCCACAAAATGATAAGCTCTTCATGTCAAGGAATCACTGCCAAAGCAGAGGTGAGAAGATCTCATTAAATATCTGAATTTGTAACCAAAATATAGATTTTCTTGTGCAGGGTGACATCCCTCTATAAACCTCTGTGTGTTGTGTTAAGAACCCTTTTACTATTTTTTCTAGTGTCTGACAGGAGACCACTTGCAGTAAGAACAGAGTTCATTCATAGGGCAAAAAGTGTAAAAAGCCAAAGTGTGTATATCCCTAGATGTGTCAAATAGAATTTTTTTTTTTTTTTTTTTTTTAAGTTTAGGGTCAGTAAGATTTTTTTTTTTTTTTTACAGCCGTGTTTAATAACATGTACTGTCTAATTATTGTACTAATTAAAATAACTGGGTAATAAGGTGCTAGTCCTGAATATATCCCTAAATCTAATCTTAATCGATGCAGTTACCTTAAATTATTCAGTACTTTCTGTCTATTTTGATAGACGTATCTAATGATAAATACAGCAAGTGTTTTCAGCATCATTAGTGTCACATGATCCATCTGAAATCATTCTAATGCTGATTATGTGCTCAAAGAACATTTTTTATTTTTTACCAGTGTTGAAAACAGCTGCATAATAATTTTGTAGAAAATGTGCTGCATTCGTTAACAGGATTGTTGATTAAAGGAGTAGTTCACTTTTAAAGAAACGTTTGCTGATAATTTACTCACCCCCATGCCATCCAAGATGTCCACGTCTTTCTTTAGTTGAAAAGAAATTAAGGTTTTTGATGAAAATACTCCAGGATTTTCTCCATATAATGGACTTCATTGGGAACCAAACGGTTCAAGGTCCAAATGAGAGTTTCAGTGCAGCTTCAAAGAGCTTTAAATGACACCAGACGATGAATCGGTCTTATCTAGGACCCTTTGAGTCATGACTCGAAAAAAGATTTGTTCGTTTTGATGAACGAGTTTGAACAGGAGCGTAAGGCGCGAACAGAGCAACGCGAGCATTTGTGCTTATAAAACTTAAACTTTTTTTTTTTTTTTTTAAATGAACGATCGTTTCGCTAGATAAGACCCTTATTCATCGTCTGGTGTCATTTAAAGCCCTTTGAAGCTGAAATGAAACTCTCATTTGGACCTTGAACCGTTTGGTTCCCATTGAAGTCCATTATAAGGAAAAAAATCCTGGAATGTTTTCATCAAAAACCTTCATTTTTTTTCGACTGAAGAGAGAAAGACATGGACATCTTGGATGACATGGGGGTGAGGAAATTATCAGCAAAGTTTTTTTAAAAGTCAACGACCCCTTTAACTTCAAATGAACAGCATTTATTTTAAACATATTTTGTAAGATTATATGTCTTTACGGGAGTTGCTACTGCCAGTAAATACACAGTGCACTGCCGTGAGCAAGTAAGAAATGCAGCTGCTGTACACTACATGGATAACCCGTAGCAGATCTATACAGGTGGAGCAAGTGCAGACCAGGTATTTAAAAGTTGAGCGGCGAGCTCATTGGCTACTGATACAGCAAGAACCAATCAGCTGCGCTCTATAGAGAATGATGTGATTGCATACAGGCTCATTTAAGGACGCATCAGACAGCACCATCTAGAGTTTCTTAACAGAACGTTTGTATTAGTTTGTGTTGTTGTGCGAGGAAGATCTTACATTCTCTTCAGTTTCTTGTACGGGGAGAGCGCTCCTTTTGGGATGCTCTTGATCATGTTCTGCTCCAGACGGCTGCATGGGAACAGATGGATATGTTTTGTTATACAACACTGACTTTTCCATTACACAAGTAATTGAATATAATAAAATCACAAAACAAATGTGGCACAGCACAGAAAAGAAAACAATGACATATCCCTGTTGGTGTATCACAATTGTACAAGTACATATAGAACATTTTCCCTCAAGACACCCTGAAAGCATGTGTAGTGTAGACCCACTTTTAAAAATGAAATGTTCCAATTAAAAAAAAATAAATAAAAACCATTCAGTAAAAATAGTTTTTGACAAGACAGGGGTGGTTTGTTGAACCTAAAGTGCTCACAAGAGTCTTTCATTGAAAACCCTTTCATTTTTGAGAGTCTGGGTGCTTAGTGCTCCTTCAGGAGGTCTACAGAGAAAGCCATCTATAAAATGCGTTATGGCAGCCCCTACATTAAGCGTTCAATTTGTGTTTTGGCTCACTGGGATAAGAGTGCACCGACAACAAGTCCCTGAGAAATAAGCACAGCTCTACTGCATGCTCCAGGTTATATATCATTTCATTAGCCCAATTTGTTTTTGGCCATGGGTTCGGTTTGGCTAAATGTGTCCTAGCCTGCATATCCATTTATTATGCAAAGGTCATACACTATTGACATAACAACAACGGCGAGGAACAGCACATATCAGGGCAATTACCTACCTGTCCTTTAGTGCAAACAAGGATCTCTGAATCAATATGGATACCAAATACCCTGACCAAGACGATATGGACGTTCTCCAAAGCACGAGAACATTCAATCAGGCCGAGGCAAGACAGCCAAAGCACATTGAACAACTTGAGTGCGTTCTTTGCAATAGCGTCCTGCTGCATTGCTATATGATCATTAAACACAGCGTCCCAGTCTATTCGCACAATGGAAATGTCGGCCTTGCAAATTTCCCGTGCACAACCAAACCGTCCTCGTTTTTTTTTTTTTTTTGGAGGATACCGTTAAACCTCTTTTGGATGCTCTTTTGTATTTGAAGGACACTGAATACAGACGTAGCTGGAACAACAACAAGGTCAGATGTTTTAAACGGCTGTACTGTATGCATTACATTAATTTGATTGCTTTTTACTCCGAAAGCTAAGATTAATAAGCTAACATTAACATTATACAAGCTACCTTGGACAGCACAATGTTGTAAAGGTCATTTAAAAAATGTAAATAGGCAGAAACATTTACAATAACATTAATCTAATAGCTGCTTTAGAAAAACAGTGGTTTTCTCATAAGAAGTAACCAAATAATACGAAAAGCCACAGTAATCAAATACATACAAAGAAAAACAAGGCTTTAGAGAATATCCCTGTAAGTGAGGTTAAAATCTTTTAGAGAGTTTTTGGTAGTAATGAGAGCAAACTCAATTCTAGGTATTGATTAAAATGCACATCTTGGTGAGATATTAATGTAAATGTAATGTAAAACAGCCTTAAGTCAATGTGTATTATATGCACACCCAAATAGACCTGCTGCAGACTAATATGTTGCTAATATTAATTAAACCAAGTTATTAACAATACAAAGAGAAAATAATTTTTCTGTTTACTTGAAAAGTA
Organism: Pimephales promelas; assembly: GCF_988280905.1. Lineage (NCBI taxonomy): Eukaryota > Metazoa > Chordata > Actinopteri > Cypriniformes > Leuciscidae > Pimephales > Pimephales promelas. The sequence continues at coordinate 17,270,310 of NC_142777.1, forward strand.
ACTTGTAACAGCTAATATTTCGGTGCACTAATTAGCATATTGGCTTTTGCTGATGTGAAATGTTATAGATCCTACTAAAGTTTTGGTGTAAGAGTAGGCTACTTATATATACTTCATATTTTTTTCACACGTAAGTTTAAAAAAAAATTCTAACTGACCCCCCAGCGTGAGTTTTTCAAGGCGACCGCTATTTAGAACTTGCCTCTTTAATGTTTCCATGGTGACGCGTCATTGCTTGTCACGTGACACAGCACAACCAAAACACAGCGCTGAATGAAGGATGATCTGTTTTTATGTCATTTTTCCTTTTTTATTAAAAATATTCAAAAATGTATTAGCTATAGCATGAAACACTGATATTCCGATTGTCAAATATGTGCAAGTGGATAGGTTTTGTTGTTTAAAAATCTTTATAACGGTCGCGTTAGTTGAGCTGTATGCACAATGGGCGGCGCCATTTTAGTTTCTTTTTCAGTTCAGAGAATCGGATCTGTTGGATTTACAACGTCAATTCCTCCACTTCTCACGAAATACATGAAAGTAAGTGGCCGGTGAACTGGGAGAAGAATAGGGTCAAATGTTAAGCTATTTACACAATGTCTGATAGGCCTATGAATAAAACGTGTCGTCTTATTAAATTGAAAGGATTATTATTGCTGCTTCCATAGACATCAGAGTGTATTTTAAAAACTCAAAATCATTGTTTTGCTAGTACTTATGTGTATTTAAATGCCTGAAACCTAAAATAAACATTATGTGGTTGAAAACACTCAATAGTTGTGATATGGGCTCTATGCACGGTGGTATTTCCGGTTAAGGTATAAGGATGCTCGTTTACTTCCGCCGATCGTAGAGTCCAATGCAATACCGAGAATTTATATTGAATTTTATACTCCATGGTTTTACTAAAGAAATCTTAGTCACAAGAACAGACAAAACAGACATCCCTCATTGTGTTTATGCTTCTTTTTAAAATTATATTAAATAAACATAACTATACAATTACATCTAAACATATGAACGTTTCGTTTCAAAGATTATTTTTGCCAGTAAATTTTGAAGACAGCCATAATCCCGTTTTCCTCGGTTTTCCTCCGCTTTAATCTCCCCAACCGGAAACTGTCGAGCATCCTTGCGTCAAATGCGGAATTTATGCGTGCATATAGCCCATAGGACAACACTGAGCGCGTCCGTCTCTGGCTCAGCGCCAGCCAACGCGCGAGAGCAAGTTTGAATTTAGCAGTTGATGTGATGCACTGACCGTTCTAATCACACCGGTGTGATCGTACGCTCCAGGGACCAGCCAAGACTGATCACACCGGTGTGATCGTACGTGTGAAAGGGTTAAAAAGTGTGCAATTCAACATCATATCACAGACAGCTTTGGTTGAGTACTGCTTGAATCTGCTCATAAGACACTCCGCTTTCCTGGACATTAGATGCTCAGTATAAGTTGTCTCATTTTGATCCTTGACTGGTTATCTAATTGCCTACACCCAGCAGACAGGCTGGTAGACCTCCAGTAGCTCTGAGCAAGATCTATCTGCAACTGCGGCACGGCGTTAACACACTCGCTAATGAGGCTGCAATACTGCACTGCTAATGGCCTTTGTTATATGACAGGAGAAAGAAGGCAGATCACTGCACATACAATACCAGCGGTAAGTACTTATCACACTGGACTATTTTTACACAAACATAGAAGGGAAATGGTTTTAAGGAGTGGAATCCATACATTTCCACAATTCCTTCAGGCAGGTTGGCAGGAATCTCCGTCAGGCCTTTTCTACGGCAGTCTACGATGTTGTTGTTGCAGGTGCAGGCGGCAGGGCAGACGGGCGCCTGGGGAGCACATGACCGTGGCTCTGTCTGAGTAGGACCTGGGGTGGAGGACAAGATGGTAAAATAACATATCGGGAGGAAAATTGACTAAAGACAACATGGTTTACTGACACAAGAATGCAAATGGAGATCACAGGGAACATTAACACCATTTTAAGTGAAATATGAATAGAAACACATAGTTATAACTGTCATGTAGCTTCTATTCAGGACTATGAAATTTAGCTTTAATTCACAATTTAATTAAAATAGCTTTTAATACAGTACATAATCAGTAAGAACATGCTCCCTGTTGTTTTATTGTTTGTAGCTTAATTAAGAAACGCCTTTTCTTGCAGCCAGTTTTGTGTTTGTATTGGAGTATATTCATCAGTTGATTAATCAGAGGGGGAGGAAAATGGGGCTTAATTAACAAGGGCTGTACGTGAACTTTTTCACCAATGAAACCCAAAGGTCCATTAAGATACAGAATGTATGAAGTGGCTTGATAAAACAACACAATGAAAAGGCCCTCAGTGTTCACTTGTATTAAATAGCCATTATTTTCACATTAATCATTATTATATATTTTTTTATAAAGGTTTTTGTTTTTAATGAACCCTATTTAAAGACCATTAAGATTTATTTTACACTTCTCTGTCAGTACTATAATGTTAAAAAGACTGACTGAATTTATTTTACACATAATAAATAAATAAATATTGTGCCATGGTTTTCACAATCATATTGCAATACTGAATTAGACATACTTTTTGCAACAGGGTGAGAATTTAGGGAATTTGTGAAAATTTGTATTTAGTAAATGATATAACAATGCAAAAACAAAAACAAAAAACAAAAGAGTCTTGCATTACCTATAATTTATTATATATATATATATATATATATATATATATATATATATATATTATTATTATTTTTTTATTATTTTTTTTTTTGTAGTAATAAGATCCCTTTTTTTCCCAGACAGGAAAACTTACATTTGTTAGGAGTTAGGAGACAAAAGAATGATATTCTGAAAGAGAAAGTAAATTCTGTGTCATACCTGTGCACACGAATTCTCTCTTTTGAACATCAGGGACATTGAGACCTCTCATATGGGCGGGGGCCATGCACTGTGTGAAAGGGGCCAGCCCCCTTCTCTGCCGCAGCCAATCAGACAGCCAGGACAGGTGGCAGTCGCAGTGCAGGCTGTTGGAGTGCAGGCGCCTAGAGAGAGAGAGAAAGAGAGAAAGAGAAATGAGGGACAGATAGTAAGATAGTATCCATCCAATAAAGGTCAGAGGAGTTTTGTATGTCTAACAGGAATGCTGGATTGGATGATACTTGAGTTGTTGGGAAATAGCTTTTTGAAGACACAATGAAGAAAATAAATGTTTACCACACCATTCATGGCATCTGTGATAATAAGGAATTTAAAATGAAGGGACAAGTAAGTATTCATAGAGAGAATCTCTAAAGAGTTTAAGTAATGCAGACTCAAAATAACACATCAGAATTAAAGTGACAACACAAGGGACATTCTATTGTTCAGGTTATAGTAACATCTCCACCGAGACCACAGTAAGCCACTCGCAAATCCCCAGAGCATGCCCCTTCATTTCATAAAGGTCTTTAACAATATGGCACAATTCCCAATAACATCTTTCACATCTTAATATAAATCTCTCAAGGACCATTACCCGAAGGGGACGCGAGACACAGTTCAAAGAAAAAGTGGTGTCAGCAAATCAAAAGGCGCAGCTATATCAGTCACCACTGTCTGTAAATGAAATAACAGGACGAATCCAGTTAGGGGGACAAAAACCTTCTCATTGACAATTTCAGCATGGGGGCGAAGGTTTTAATAGAGCTTTTCCCATTACAAATCCAGTACCTGGCCCCCTGTCTTTGCGGATTAATTACAGATGAGTGGGATTACAAGATGGATGACCATGGGGAGAAGGAGCCTCGGCTGCCTCAGCTGCGCATGGGATGAGCCGAGGACGGGCACACTGGGGCAGCTCCACGTGCACACACACCCTATCGACCGTGATACACAGAAAATGACTACTTGCCTAGCGGTGGGAGTGCTTTTCATTTGTCTGAGTTATTGAATGGCAAGCATCATGCGGTGATATCATTTGATCTAATTGAATGCACAAAGATACTACATCTGTAGAAGGGGAGGCGAGGTGGAGGTGGTGGGGGATAGGTGAGGTGAACTCGACTATTTCATCAGAAATCGGGAGCTAAACCACCATCCAACTAAATGGATTACCAACATCTCTAAACATTTGATTTAATAAGTTATTTTTACGAGCAACAAATTCAATACAGATATATCAGGGATATTAGAGACAGAAAATTCAATCCAAAGGAACTGGGTAGCAACCAAAGCCTAGCTGAGGATAATTCAATACTGCCCAGGGAGCAATGCGGCTGGCCATCCGAGCATCAGCAAATTCAATCCCGCATGAGGGGGCTGGCCTGTCTGATGGGCTGACTGATGGGAGGGAAGCCAGACTGCTCGGTTGTGGAGCTCAAGCTATGGATGACTCCAGAGAGAACGCTCGGCGGCCATGACGGAAAGAGGAGACATAGATAGAGAGAAAAAAAATGACTGATTGAAGGAGGAAGCTCCGAACATGTGCACCAGGGTCACAGTAATACTAAAGCCTTGCATTTCAGACTGAGATTCAAGCTCCCAGAAGCCCCAAAATGAAACTAGTGCTTACTCTTGACATATTTCATTATTTATCTCTCTACTAGACCCAAAGTTCTGAGAAGAACGACCACACTCGAATGACAACAAAAGCATCTCAGAGTCACGTTAATATCGTAGGTCAGCCACAGCAGGGAATGATTCATGCGAGATTTGGGGACTGTGTAATTATTCATATCAATTGTGGTTTGGGTCCAACAGTGCAACACAGGCAAATGTGTAAGACAGCCATCTCAAAATGTTCAACCAAGACAATGTCTGCTGCACAAACAGACCACCGCTCTGATAACTGGTATGGCGTCACCACAGAGCCTGGAAAGGGGCTCCAGCTAAGCAGCAAATCCTCAAAAAGTAGAGTTAAGATTTAGGACTAAATGTAGAATGCCTGACTGGGTAGCATTAGTTGTAATGCCATGAAGTGGACAAGAAGCTTCTCAGTACTCACAGTGTCCGCAGCTTGGGCATGTGGTTGAAGCTTGACAGTGGGATGAGGGTGATGTTGTTGTTGTTGAGAGTGCTAGAAAGAAAAAAAGAGAGAGAACAAATGTTAGAAATTTGAACAAATGTTAGCATTTACCTAATTTCATTTAAGTAGGAAAACTAGCGAGTGACTTCAGATAACATTTGACAATCAAGACCAGAACAAAATACAAAATAAAAAGGGTATTAGATAAATAAAATAAGAAAGTCACACTGAAAGTAGTGAGTGTCCACATAAGCATGTAATGGTCCGCAAAAGGATGATATCATCGATGATGTGCGCACTTGTAATTACGTATGGATGGCAGACCTTTCTGTTTCCTGTCATACCAGCCACAGTTGTGATTAGCACTACTTAGCTGACCTAATCTTGTAATCAATCCATCCCACCCCATAACCCCCAAACCTATCACACACATACAGAACACACAGCCTCCTGTACTTCCACCTCTTGGAAAACGGTCTGGGATCTCTCAATTTAGGATTTTAAATGGTTCCTGCTTGGTGGAGAGAAACTGCTGAATCCCGCTGACTACGCCAATACAGTTTACAACTTGGGTTTGGAGTCTGAGTGTTCCTTCTAATGAAAGGTTTAATGACAGCCAGTTTTGGAGTGAATTCTCCAAAGGACACTCCATGATTTACATTTTACATTTACATTTATGCATTTGGCAGACTCTTTATCTAAAGTGACTTACACTGCATTCATGTTATACTTTTGTATTTTTTTCATGCATTCCCTGGAAATTGAACCCATGACCTAGCCTGGCTAAAACCAGGCCATTCTCAGTTATGGTCTGGCAAAGCGTCATAGACAAATCATTTCCAGAGGGGCGTCACCAACGGACATCGCGTGTAGACCTAAAAGTAATTAGAGCGATGAAGGAGATGACGTATGCAGAGCGCCGGCCGGTGGAGAAACATCTCCGAGTGTTGTTCTTGGGAAATGTTCAAATCGCATAAAACAGACGCGATAGCGAATTCGAACGAGTGATGATCGACGGCAGCATCCATCTTTGTAATGTAGCCTACAAAATCTGCTCCAAAATCCCAGCGCTGTCGTCATCGCGTAAAGCCCGCCCCAACGTTTCTGATTGGTGCCGTGATTTTGACGGATTGGAAATGGGCTTGAATGAGCTCTTTGCCAGACTAACTTTCAGAGCAAATCTAAATTTGCCGTAAGTTGTCTGGGTTTTCCCATGCTACCCATGACGCCATGCATACTGTTTGAGCTACTGGAAACCAAATACTCTCATCTGATCAGACCAGCTGCTGGTCTTACTTTTTATTCAAGGCCAGGTAGTTCAGTCTAAACACTGCGGTAAACAAACGAGCTATTTCTGTCAGGACCACTATCATCAAATACGATTGACAATTAGCATACAGTTTGGATTGGCGGTATGGTTCCATTCTGGGCGTGGATCTTCCAGCATGGATAAGAGCAGCAATCAGAACAGAACCAACATGAATGTATCTGATTCAAGGGGAATCAGAATGCCAAATCCTGACTGGGCAAGAGGAGGAGCTGGGGATGGAGGAGGGTAATTAGCTCCAACGCATTCTCACCCCAAGGCGTCACCTTTGACCATGCTTCAATATTTGACGCTTTAGGCGCCCTTTAGCGTCAGTTACATGACGCGATCCGATGGCGTCATCTAACTGACGCTAAAGGAAAGCGTCAATTAGATGACGCGGTTAGGTTTAGGTCTGGGGTGGGGGTAGGGTTACAAGCGATCCTAGGGCGTCATCTAACTGACGCTAAAGGGCGCCTAAAGCGTCAAATATTGAAGCATGGTCAAAATGCTTCCCAAGTCAGTTAGGTGACGCCTTGGGGGTGAGAATGGGCTGTTAGCTCCCGAGAAACGCGATAGCTGCTGACAATACTGAAGGAGCTTAAACAGTGATGGGCGTCATTTTCCTAAAGGTAGACGTGGATCATCTGAGAGTCAGCTGATGCAAGCTTGACTAAAGTGACCTGTCAGAACTGACGCGACGCTTGATTTAGATTATTTACCATTTGAGTGATCAATTTTACAATTCAGACCAATGGAAATTTCCCAGCCTGGGTCCATTTCTTGAATGTGGGTGCTATAAAACTGCACAAATCAGAGGGAAACTAATCCCTCTAAAATATAACATTCTTGTGGGACTTTAAATGATATCTGAATATTGATTTTGGCTCAGATCTGTGGTGGAACACTTTATTATGAGTGAGGGAAAGAAGAAAACTAACTAAATGGAATGGAAAATTATTGTTATTCTACACATAGACACAGAAAATTCCGCACAAATTACACACAGGGTGAAGGAATCACCCTCGTGAGGAGTTGACCAAATCCGCACCAGAAAGTGAACCTCTTGTCAAGGCCGCTGTGGCTCGGAGGTTTCATTGCTGTTCTCTGCTGCTCTGTAGAGATGTAAATAGAAGAAGCTCTGGGCAAGCCTGAGGGAGGAACGCCCTGGTAAAACCCTGTAATACCAAACTATTACCAAGGGAAAATGTAATTTGCTCAGGAAGGATTCACTCCTATCTGTGAAACCTTCACTCTCTTCTCCCAAAGTTAGGTGATGCAAGTGGAACTAACAGTGGAAAAAATAAAGACAAGACCGAGAACTAAAGAAGGATTGTTAAAGAAGGGAAGAGGATCGACAAAGAGTGCCGAACAGCTTGTGGTAGTGCTCGCTCGCTCATTCATATTTCAGCCATCCGGTGTCCAGGATTAGAATCCCTGAGTAAAAATAATCTCATATAGATTTCCTTCATGCAATTGTAATTCGAAAAAGCTGTAGCTGGACTGGGCGTCACAGTCACGTTAAGTCAGCTTAAACCTGACATGTTCCATGCCCCAGAGCGATGACCTTCGGTGTCTCAGCGGATAGACTGCACATGTTTATGTATATGGACATCTCAAGTCAAGCTTTTCTAAAAGAAACAATGAGCACTAGACCAATGGCCTTAAAGTAGAGCCCATTTTTCTATCTTAAACAAGACTGTCAGTCTTCCATACATCCAGCCCTCTGCAGTGCAGAGGGCCGCCCACTGCTGCAGCGTGGGATTTCTGCAAATAACAGCGCAGCGTGAGCAACTCTTGCTAAAGCCACTTGTGATAATTGAAGATCACCTTGAGTCTTTAAAATTCCTTTGTCTTCATCGCCAGCAATATAAAGTCATTCCGCCTGTGACGCCTAGTAGTTGACCATAAATCAAAACTGTTAAGCAAAGTCAACGTGCTGCAGGGGTAAGGACCACATCCTCAGTGACTCCTGAGAAAATGCACCCAAGCTGAAAAGAAATGAAATCAATGTGGGACCTGACAAATACCAAACTCTACAGCTTGACTGTGTAACTTTATGATTTTATTTAAAGCTCTATTGATGCAGGCGTCAATAGAACCAGGCAGCTGTTAATTGCTCACAACGCTTAGTCTGTGTCAGCTTAGTCTTAGTCAGAGGGGCACGTTTTCTTTTTACTTCTCTTTTCTATGTCAAGAAAGCTTTCCCACAGTTGCAAAAAGCATGACAGTGGGATCTTAAGTGCTCTCAGGCTTTCTTCGGGCCTTCATTAGAGGGACTTGGAGAGGGTCTCTGGATACTTCACTCCTAAAAGAGGGCAGCATTTTCAGAGCCAGAACATTTTGAAATAAGAAAATAAGAGAGGGGTTGTTTGGGTGGACGGCAAGGGACGGCAGGGAAGTAACTGAAGTGCTCCCGGCATCTGACTTTTCCTGAGAAATCAGGAGGCAAAGACATGTTATTTGACATGACAGGATTGAAGCAGTGAGTATGTACTTTTCAGAAATTAACTTTCCTGGTAACTGATACTTGTCCTAAATTTCATTCTTAAGAAAAAGTGCTTAAAAAAATAGTTGTGCTCAACTTTTTTTTTGTTACAGTATCTTCTCAATCCATAATTTCAGTGTTGTGAAACTGAGTGCAAGTGTATAGAGTAGGGAGTACACAAGCATGTCTATATATGACTTGGAAACTAGATGTGAGCCAAAGTGTCTGTGATGTTGTCATCGTTCCATGGGAAACTATCGCTACTACAGCACAATTGTGAGTTTGCAATGCAAGCGTCCATCCGAGCAACCATTTACAGGGCATCCCTGCGTCGGGCCCTCGAGTCAAAACAAATGAGTAAAGTGCCTCCAGATGGAGCGTAATTTCATTATGAGCTCTTGGGCTCCACTTGTTGCAGTGCGATGGAATTCGTGTGCAAAGGATGGAAGCTGTTGCCATTGTTTAGCTTAGCATCGTAAGTTCAGCTTCAGCACAAAGCCGCAATCAGATGTTATTCCGCTAATTCAAATAAACCCAATGAGAATAAACAGAGAAATAGCATGATCACATTCATGTGGTTTGTATCCAAGTGGAGTCTTATTAAAAAAAAAAAAAAGAAACTAGAGCTTAATTACGTATTATGAAAAAAGGGGGAAGCTTTATGCCTGCATAAACCAACCCTTTGCCTCGTCTGAAAGGAGAGAAAAAGCTCTCCATCCCTCGATGGAGCAGAGGATGGGAGGAGAACAGGTACAACACCGAAAACAGACACGATTCCCCTGCCATTGATGAGGCCATTATAGCACAAATGAGGACAGATTGAATCTGAGCTGTTCCGTCGGCCTCCCTCCTCTCTCTGGCCATCCAGGAGCGAATGATTAATTGTGCGCAAGGGTCCGACTGCTGAAAAGCACGATTTCCAGCCCGCCCCCTCCCCATCTCCCCGAGCTTTGGCGTAGACCACACAAAGATAACGCAATGGGGCCATGTCTGGTGGCAAGGCAATTTCCTGTGCTCGAAAGTGCTGTTTGTGAGCTAATGACAGCTCTCCCCCCTCCACTCCCTTAATCCATCCTCTCATTTAGCCATCAGCTTGCCCTTTCTCCCTCCGCCTGCCTGTTGTCTGTCACATAAAGACTCACCTATTGACTAAAGACAACCTTTCAATCAGGCCTTGCAGAAGTAAGACTGATTTGTCCAAAGGGAGCCCAACCAGTGTTAGAAATTAAAGATGCATGGAATATCTGATTCAAGGGAATCTGCAGTCCCGTGTTCCCAAAGTGGGACCAAGTGCACCAGCTAGAGGACATTTGTTAAATCTGAGAAGAGGTAATGTTTTTTACAGGAGCACAGGGGTTAGAAATGATTAGGATAAGGGGCGGCAGGGACCGAAAAAGAGCAAAGCTCAGTGTAATCGTTGCCAAGTGGAACATTCAAAAGGTCTTGCTTTGAGAAAATGACATTATAAAGGTAGAAAACTGCCAAACCATAAGCCCTAACCATAAGAAAATTATATTTCTCAAACCTTCCATATGAAATACACGATTTTTCATTCGTAATATATTTAGGTTTCGATCAAACGCCCACTTGCCTCCCCCAAAACAGTCCAGGGATGTCAACGATACCACAGAAATGCAAGAGCCTCTCCAAATCAGCATTTTTCCAATGCCGTTTTGTATTCAGGATTAATAATCCGCCTCCTCACGCTCCCATACACAATCAACATTTAATCTGACAACACATTGCAAATACTCACAAGGTTTACCCTGGTTGGTATTTCGTGGCATGTCTTAGTACTACAAGTTAGTCTCTTCAAATAAAAATGTGAAACGCACATTAAACGGCACTTATGATTAGAAATGGAGAAGATGCCTTTGTTGAGGATATAGTAACGTGTGGTGCGTATCGACCAGGCCTGGGGAGCTGCAAAGACGTCCCTTCGGGGCACGGTGCCCATGCTATCATGCTAAACTCACTTTAGTTCGACCACCAAGATCTGTGCCAAGCTGTCGAGAAAAATGTGCGATGCACACATTGACAAATGACAGCATTTGGCAGGAGGACAGGACAGTGGTAATGCGAAAATTTGGGCCTTCTTATCAATGCATGGTGGGAAGGAAAGTCACCTTCAAGAGATGGCACGGAAATGTCTCAGCACTTCCCTGCTCATAAAAAATGACACAGCGGGGCAAAAAAAAAATTCACATGATTTGACATTTGATTCAGAGCCAGAATTTTCTGTACAAAAGTGGTTATAAAATATGCAGAGGCTCCAGCGCTTGTAAGAGTGCTGTGTGTGTGTGTAGACAAAACAGAGTGGGGTATATAGGGAGTTCCCAACATGCTCTTTCTCACAATACTAAAAATTCCCTTCTCACATTTAAACCACATTTTGCAAAATAGCCCTGAAGGACGATAATAACATATTATGAAAGATTCCACAAAAGTTCATAGCGTTCTAAACACAATAAGAACAATATCAGATCAAAATATGATCACCGTAACCCTGCTGAAAATATATATCCGTTGAACAATCTTTATGCTTTCTTTGGCTTTATAAATATATATTTTTTTATGAATAACTGGTCATACTTAAGCTGAATATACATATTTTGATTAAAGTTTTTTTTTTGTTCTCTCTTTATTGTAAAGAAAGGTTTAACATTTATTTAACACTCAGACCATGACTTTATTCATTATTTTAAAACAGCGATTTTTCATTTCACCTGAATTACTTGGCTAAGTAATCTTGTTAACTATTTTTCAACTTACTCAAGCAACTAAAACTGTATATTTGACTATGGTGTATGACTATTGGAATCATATGAATAAAAATTGAGTTTGAGTTATATACCTGTGAAAAATATTCAGTTTTTATCACCCCACATGAAACCTCATTTAAATAGTATACTTAAAATTTGATTTGAAATTAGAAATGAGAAACACTACCAATTTCATGAATCTAATAAAACAAAGACAAGGTGGACACCTTATAATGCACAGTCTATCTCACATGGAAAGATAAACTGGCTTGATTAGGTGTATATTTTAGTGACCAGAATTTAAAATGAGAGCAAGCGCAAACCGTACCTAAGTTAAAAATGGAAAATAATCAAGGGGGTGCTTCTTATTAGGCAGGTTTAGGTGCTCTGCAGATGGAGAACACATCAATGTGCTGCCTACCGCACTTCCTTCAGCTCATTGGGATGCAAGTCACGTCCTATGTGAGAAAATGTCCGAGATAGCTTTGAAGTCATTAGTTCAGTCATTAGCACAGTTATGTTAAATATAAATTACAATTCATCAGCAGAAAGGGCCGATCATTAATTCTGTGTAGTTTGGCAGGCGTTAAATCACTGGCAGTGATTTGGTTGTGGAGGAGGGTTAGCCACGAACTGCTCTGTCTAATCTCCACTCTGATCACCATCTCCAAACCCGATGGAAGTATTTAAATAGCTCCCTGCTTTGCAATTTTTTAAGTCGCTGTTTATAAAAAATTCTACAGTGATCACGAAACCCAACAGCGAATGATGGAAAAGGGCGCACAAATCTCTCAATTATGTCGCAGTGCGCCATCTATTTTAATAGGCCTTTAACGATCATTGAGATTAAAAGATTCGTTGGCCTCTCACTCAAACAATGCGTTTAACATGACTCCTAAAATTACACCTCAAGTGTGTTCTGAATTGCAAAAACACACTTTAACATCACATTTTAAAAATGTGTATCTTCATTTCTTTCATTTAAATCTCCGGATGTCAAAATTTAAAAAATAAAATTAAAATTAAATAAAAACACATGCTTGCCCTGAATGCCCATATTCCAAACATCACTGTGCTTGAACGTGTCTACTGTATAACCCCTGAACACTTAAAACTCCAAGATGCTTTACCTGTAAAATCCCTTTTATGGATTCATTTTATGACCTCACGATAATCTCATTGACAGCCATCATACTTTTTGGTGATACATGAGATATATCCCATCTACCATTCAGAAAGATCAGCAATAAAACAAAGGTAAGTCTGGGTTGTAGTATAACTCATGATGGAAATTATTATCCTCACATTGAGACTCACTTGTGGTTAAAGGCTGATTTATACTCCTCGGACGTGCGCTGGAGCCTCTACGCTATAGTTGGTTAATTGCACATGCAGAGGGAGCATGTGAATCCCGGGAACTGTTCTAGCAGACCAATCACAGCGCTTGCGTCCACGTAGAATTTACGTGTTGTTGAATCGTTGCACCTTAACCACAATTTTGCCATGAATTACCCGTGCCCTATAGCACAGCTGTAATGGTCAGCAGAATTTTGAATCTGCTACTGGACAACATGGATGTAAGGTGTAAGATTGAGCTTGACAACAGCGCATGGGGATTTTTAGACATGATACAGTGTCATTTGCAGAACTGTGTGTTTCATCTTCTCCAGAGGGGTGGAGAGATGCCTCAATCAGCAGGAAAGTGATGTGTGTTCATGTACCACTGCTCCCCTTGGCTTGCAAAGGTCTTTGGCAGAATCTGGAAAGGTTCTGTATTATTAATGAAAATTGATTCCCGACTTACTCACACTTTCCTGCTCCCGAGCTCCTGTTTTATAAGGTCATTTTCTGCACTGGTCATGAGAAGAGGACACAGGGCATAAGATGAAAGGTGTTGCTATTTTTCCCTCTTTGATTCTCCCTTCACCACCTGTACCACCTTGCTAACTAACACTATCGAAAAACCTGCCTAACAATGATGTAACTGCCATGTCCTCTGGAGCCAGGAATTAATGGCGGGGGTGGCTTTACTCCAGGTCCCCAGTGAGCGGCGCTCATTTAGAAGATGAGGTTGGCACTTAGTGCCCTGCCAATTGGCTTGATGGAGATGCGGCGGTTAGACCCCCCCGTATGTCCCGCTTCCTGCCTCACATCCTCTCTGGGACAATCCGCGGTGTACCCAAGGAGTAAAAATAAACTCACTCACAAACACATCAAATCTCTCCAGTGCTATCAAAGAACTCTGACTGAGCCTGTTCGGAGATTAAGGATGTGATGAAGGTGAACGCAGAGAGCCAGGCAACAGAAGAGAGATCTAAGCGTCAAAGTGAGTCTAACACCCGGTTTAAAGTAGACAACGCAATTCTAGACAGAAAACACATGGCGCGGTAAGATGTAACGGTAAGGTGCACCCAGAAAAGTCAGAACACTTTTTTTTCTAGCGGCAACGATGCAGCACAATGACAAACGAGCAACTTTAGCTGTCGCACGGGTGGCTGCATGCTAAACGCCACGGTGTCCGACCGGACGGGGTGACACCAGACTATGCGCCACAGGTCCACAACGCAACACAGTTTGTCCTTCAAGAACAATCAAGAAACACACAGACAGAGTTAGAGGAAAGGGACAGCAGAGGTGAGGAGAGAGGAGAGAACCCCGCAGAGGAGGCGGGAGGGGGACTTACAGTATCTCCAGATCGCGCAGGGCTCGGAAGGCTCCATCTTCGATGCAGCTGATGTGGTTGCTGTCCAGTTGCCTGCAGATGAGAGACAGAAGTCAGCGGCAGGTCTGCAGACGAGCGGGTGGGGGCTGAGGGGAGGGAGGAGGAGAGGTGGGGGCTGTACTAACACACACAAACGAGCATCTCATATCTACTCTGCTCTCCTCACCGCAGTCGGGATAAAGGACCAGCTGGCTAAAAGTGGCCTGCATGTGTGGCTATAGCCTCCTCCTATCTCGTCCTCTCTCTTTTTTTTTTTTTTTTTTGCCACACTGCTGACAGTGTGGGGGCAAAGAGAGAGAGAGAATGGGAGGCTGGCTATAGTGTACACCCCACCCCGTCTGTCAGTTCTCTGTAAATATTAATTGCATTTTCTCTCTCCCCCCCACCCTTCTTTTCTTTTTTTAAAAGTCAGAATGGGAGTAATTTCATTACATTAGAGCAGCCAATCCATTACAAGCTTTTACCGGCTCTGTCAAAGAAACAATTTCATTAAAGGAAGGGGTTCGTAAATCAGCCGGGGTCATGGAGCTAGACGAGCAGAAGCGAGGGGCACTTCTTCCTTTTTGCTTCTTTTTCCTTTTCCTTTAATTCGCAGACTTTGATATCCACCCCCTCCGTCTGCCTATTTACCCATTCCTCTCTGTATTCTTAAAAGAGATGGATTTGAAAGAGACTTGAATAAAGAACAAGGAATCTAAGCGCTTTTCTTAAGTCATTTGTTCAGCAAACAGGGCTGCTGTGACATTTGACCCATGACAGACACCGTGCCTTAGCGTCTTTAGAGACGGGTAATAAAGAGGAACGAAGAATCTCTGGCGATTCATCTTTCGTTTCTAAAAGACATGCATCTGTCTCCATAATTGCTGATGGGACAGACTGTATGGCATCCACCCACAGCAGATGCATTAACTATCACTGTGAAAATTAAATACTCTTTAATGCAAAAGTTAAAGGGATAGTTCACCCAAAAATGAAAATTAGCTATCCTAGGTGTATATTACATTCTTCTTTTAGACATATAAAATAATATTTACATTTTTTTTAATTTTTTTTTTTACAAAAACACAAAACCTGAAGCAATGTATCTTTAATGAAAATTGTAATGACCATCATTACAAGAACGAAGAATCTCTGGCGATTCATCCTTCGTTTCTAACCTCTTGGGACAGACCCACAACAAATGCATTAACTATCACTGTGAAAATTACATACTCTTTAATGCAAAAGTTAAAGGGATAGTTCACCCAAAAATGAAAATTAGCCATCCTAGGTGTATACATTCTTCTTTCAGACGTATACAATCAGAGTTATATTAAAATCACTTCAGAAGGCATTTAACCCGCCAGAGCCATGTCGAGCACTTTTATAATGGATGGATGCGCTTTGATGAACTTCCAAAAAATGTACCTATTGACTCCCATTATAAAGCTTGGAAGAGCCAGGTTATTTTTTTAATATAACTCTGATTGTATTCGTCGGAAAGAAGAACGTCATTTATGCTTCAGGGTGAGTAAATCATGGGCTAATTTACATTTTTGGGTGAACTATCCCTTTAAATGTTTGTCTCTTTATGATTTCTATTTTTTTTCCAAATAAATGAAGACATTAATGTGTTACAATGATGCTTAATCAGTGAAATCACTGAAACACAGCCTCTTTGGCTTATTTATTTTTCTAAAAGGGCTACAACAGCTTGAACATGTTATATACTGTAAATTATATATGTTCACACGTAAATAATATATAAATTTTTTTTTTTTTTTTTTACAAAAACACAAAACCTGAAGCAAATATCTATCTTTAATGACAATTGCAATGACCATCAGTCTGTAATGATGCTGACACGAAACTTTCTTCATTTATGGACATCACTGAAAATAACTAGTTCATTAAGAGAGTCAGAGGTTGATTCATTAAACACTCTGATCTATTCAATACAGTGAAGGATTTGTCAACCTGATTCAAAGCACTTACTTGACTTTTTGAACCATTCATTAAAAGTATTGGCTCATCTGTGCAAGAATTAGTCTACACTAAAAAGAAGCAGTTCATTATAGTCATTTGTTCATAAATTTGTTCAGGGTGCACTGGTTTGATTGTTTTTGCATAAAGCCCGAGGACAACTCAGCAGAAAGACTTTTTAAAAGTCATCATTTCACGGCAAGCTGTCGTTTATATTAAAGGCACATATTTTGATCAAAATGCTTTAAAAGAATGGCTTTTTAGGATTTATATTACAAGAAGTGTCTCAGTGACTATAATTTGTCTGCACTGAGTGACTGGTTAAAACCTTCTGGATTTTCTACAATAGATTGGTGGAAAGCACTTCAAAAATTATTTAACCGTATTAACCGTATTTCTTCACGGTTAATTTCTTAACAATAATAATCACAATATAGAAAATTCCACTGGCAAGTAATACAGTGCACTGCAAAACAGCAGGTGATATTATGAATACTTGGCAAATAATTCAAAACATAGCCATGTCTGTATTATCTGAACATGTGCAGTTGATCTCAAGAGGAAGTCATTGTGGTTATGCGCCATAGATTTGTAACAATGATAATTCTGAATATAGTCATGCGAATAGCCGTCTTGAAAGCACATACAGTATGCGAGTTCGTGGTATGTGTGAATATCCGCGTGTTTGGTGATTGTTTGGAGAGGTGTGACATGGTAGTGTTGGGTAATGAAAGTCCCAGTTTTAATTTCCCTGTTCTAATTACATTGGCCTTTAATCATCTCAGTCATGAGCCATATTGGCACTTTAGAGCTCTCGTCCTGCCAGTGTCCCATCTGGAGTGAACGGGAGAAAGAAAACAGATATGGGTCTTCCTTCCCTTCCCTAGACTATTAATCAGTCAGAGTCGGTGATGCTAACCAGCAGCCGCATGGCCGTATTTCATCCGCACTCGATAGCTAACACAGCAAATGACTTAGAACTGACCGTCACAGCTTGATTTGAGCTTTAAAATATGAATCTCATATTCAGTCTACAGTCGTAACCGTAGGTGACCTTTCATGGTGTGGTTTGAAGAGTTGTGTCTGTATCACACTGCTGATGCCTTGCGTCTTCTTGTCTCGACTGGTTTTGTTTCACTGTCTCGTCTCATTCAGATTTGTTTCTCTCATCTCACTTTGTATCTTCACCTCTAATATTGTCACCATTTCTTCAATTTATTTTTTGTCTCTTCTAATCTCTGCTTATCCTATCAATTCATCTCAACTCCTCTCTTCAAGATCACATCACTTTCTCTCATCATATTTTGTCTTCTCCTTCAGTCTAATTTTCTTCCTCTTTTTCATCAGTCTAATTTAGTCTCTTTTTTTCTCTTCTACTGTCTTCCAATCTCTTCTCTTGTCACCTCACCCCATTTCATCTATTCTCCTTCTTCTCAATTCATCTCACCTAATCACATATTTGTTCTTCTCATTCTCACTTCTTTTTATATGTCCTGTTCACGTTTCAGTCTCATTTAATCTTCATTTTATTATTTTTTCTCTTTTCTTTTC
This sequence comes from Pimephales promelas, assembly GCF_988280905.1. Lineage (NCBI taxonomy): Eukaryota > Metazoa > Chordata > Actinopteri > Cypriniformes > Leuciscidae > Pimephales > Pimephales promelas. Next base: position 17,288,113 of record NC_142777.1, read on the forward strand.
ATATTGTTTTATTAAAACATACATTTATTAAATATACTCTCATCTTGTCTTTTCTCTTCTTCTCCTTTCCAGTCTTGTCTTATCTTTTCTCTTCCAGTATCATCTTTTCTTATATTGTCTTGGTTTGTCTGGTCTCATTTCATCAGGTCTATTTTCATCCTGTCTTATTTTGTCGGGTCTTATTTCGTTTATTTGTCTCATATTGTCTCTTTTTGTTTCATTTCATTTGGTCTCATAATGTCTCATTTCATCAGGTCTCATTTTTTCTTATTACACCTGGTTTCATATTGTCTCATATTGTTTTATTCATCTGGTCTCATATCATATTTTATCATTTCAGATGGTCTAATATTGTCTCATTTTAGCTAGTCTCATATTGTCTCATTTTAATTATAACCTGGTTTTATATTGTCTAATTTTATTTGGCCTCATATTGTTTCATATTGCCTCATTTCATCTGGTCTCATATTGTCTCATATTCTCTCATTTCATCTGGTCTCATATTCTCTCATTTCATCTGGTCTCATATTCTCTCATTTCATCTGGTCTCATATTTTTTCATTTCATCGGGTCTCATATTCTCTCATTTCATCTGGTCTCATATTCTCTCATTTCATCTGGTCTCATATTTTTTTTTATTTCATCGGGTCTCATATTCTCTCATTTCATCTGGTCTCATATTGTCTCATATTCTCCCATTTCATCTGGTCTCATTTTCTCTCATTTCATCTCGTCTCATATTGTCTCATATTCTCTCATTTCATCTGGTTTCATATTGTCTCATATTCTCTCATTTCATCTGGTCTCATTTTCTCTCATTTCATCTGGTCTCATATTGTCTCATATTCTCTCATTTCATCTGGTCTCATATTCTCTCATTTCATCTGGTCTCATATTTTTTCATTTCATCTGGTCTCATATTCTCTCATTTCATCTGGTCTCATATTGTCTCATATTCTCTCATTTCACCTGGTCTCATATTCTCTCATTTCATCTGGTCTCATATTGTCTCATATTCTCTGATTTCATCTGGTCTCATTTTCTCTCATTTCATCTGGTCTCATATTGTCTTATATTCTCTCATTTCATCTGGTCTCATTTTCTTTCATTTCATCTGGTCTCATATTGTCTCATATTCTCTCATTTCATCTGGTCTCATATTGTCTCATATTCTCTAATTTCATCTGGTTTCATATTCTCTCATTTCATCTGATCTCATTTTGTCTAGTGTCCTGTCCTAATTGAACAGAAAGACAGCCTCAGTATGGAGGGGTGTCCTGAGAAAGCGATTCCCAGTGCTAGCAAACTTTTGATTGGCTATCGTGTGATCAGTGTCACTCACACCACATCGTGCACTGATCATGTGTAGTGTGTGTATCAGCACCAGCAGTGCACACGGAAAGCTGAGATCTGCTTCTGCAGAGTCCCGTATGCTAGGCGCAGAAGCTTGTAAAGTAGGCAGAGTGACATTCTGGGTACAGGATCGTGAAGTAGAAAGGCTTTTATTAGCACACAGATGAGAGTTTCCCACAAAGGGGCATAGTGTCCACCTATCTGATGGTTTACTGTACAGGACGCACTGCTCTCTTAATGATACCAAGGTTTCAGGTAATGACGTATTGTGTACCCTACCCTATCTGCTACGAGAAACAAATGTCAATGGAATGAATGTGTGTAAGCCATTTCCTATGAATCCACAGCTCATTCAGCACCTGTTCTAATGGGAACCGTACCCCACTGACACAAGCACGTCATGTTGATATAGAGCTCATCAGGTATGTTTTCACAGAAGGACTCGAGCATGCATATGATGAGGGAATCTACGACATCAACCTCATTCGACGCTTCACGAGGTTAACATGACAGGCGCAGCACGTCTGGTGAACAGTAGGAGAGCATGACTAAAGCCATAAAGACAGACGGAGATATTGTGTCTGGTTTAATAAGGTGCAACATAGACTCTCGTTAGATGGAGAAACCATCTAAACCATATTATCCAGATGGCTCCTCTATAAAAGGTGGAGGATGCTGGCTAAAGGCGGATGCTGACTCCAGCATGCTGTAGCCTGTAAAACTGTGGAAATGTGAAGGCGATATAAGAGATGGAGATTCAACCTGCCCTCAAAGCGTGCACAGACATTTTTAAATAGAGGACATTAAGGTAGAAAAGCATACAAGAAAATCAATTCATTCCTGGAACGCTGCCTGTCCATTTCTTTTTCCTCCTTCCTGTTAAAAAAAAAAAAAAAAACGAGGGCTGGATGATTTCAGCAATTAAATCAAGAGTCACCTTGCCACACGTTGCAGAGGCAGGTCGGTGGGAGAGAAACACGCTGCTGACGTACAAATCCATCGTTCTCGCTCAATCCTTGTTAGTCCCTTTTCTCTAAAAAGCCCTACCTGAAGAAATGAGTGTTGCCTACCCGTGCCTATCACTCATCCATCAGAGTGTGACGGTGCACATGACAGTGATGTTATGAGCACTCAAACACTGTCGAACACCATAGACATCACTGTAAGAACATAAGGGGAAACCATGCTCTACAAAAATGTTCACAAAAAAAGCTTGCATTTGTATGCGGAGTTGGGGAATATTACAATTTTAAGAAAGTCCATAAAAAAGAACAAATTACATTGCATAGCTAATTTCTATGTAAAGTAATGGTACATTTATTTTGTGCAATTTTTTTTTTACGCAACATAATTATATGTACAAAGTTCTCAAAATGTACCATGCACCCAACTGACACATCATTTACCATTGAAATTTCAATGCAGATATAAATTATAATTATTTACATGTTATGGCCAATAAAAATACATGTCAGTTTTAAAACTGTTTACCATTTTGTCTAAATTTATGAAAATTAATTAAATGCTACAAGCACATTTAGTTATATCATTGTATATATCCTTCAAATTTTGCTAAAAATTACATTCAAAAGTGTTAGTAAATTATTAAGCATGTTATTAAGCAAATTATTAAGCATTATCGCATGTTATATGGTAAATGGTAAATGGACTGCATTTATATAGCGCCTTCATAGACCTAATGGCCACCAAAGCGCTTTACATTTGCCTCACATTCACCCATTCACACACTCATTCACACACCGGGGTATATAGTATATAGTAAATTTGGTTATTATTTTGCCTTGTGGATTATATGTAAACATTTTCATATATATATATATATATATATATATATTGACTTGTTGATTATATGTAAACATTTTCATATATATATATATATATATATATATATCATACACTCTAAACAATGCTGGGTTGTTTGAACCCAAATTTGGGTAAAATATGGACAAACCGAAATGTTGGGTTAAAAATGTAATTTTAAATTTTAACCAAACTTCAACTTTCACTTTCAACTGTGATTTTTTAATTGCATTTTTAACCCAACATTTGGGTTTGTCCATATTTGAGCCAAATTTGGGTTGCATATTGCATTTTCTGTGTAAATTAATGAGCAGAACTGTATTTTCCAATGCTGTTTGTACATACTGTATCTGTTAATTGTGTCTGCAAAGAGTTATTGACCTGTGCAGATGATTGATGACACTCCTGCAGCCTGGGACTCATTTGACAGGGGTCAATGAGGTCAGAGTTAGTATTGGCAATCAGTTAACTCAATCTGACCGGGGCGGGTGGTAGTCAACATTCATGCACAAACGCGTGTCACTCAGGAATAAACTGATTCAAAAGACCACCCTGAATAAAAATGAAACACTGAAAATGATACTGATGAGGTGTGGCGCAATGGTTAAAAATATACAGTAAGTTTGTAACTTAACAGAGAGTTCAATCCCATGAGCTATCGCCTTTGCGCTGTTAAATCCCATTGCAAAAGTTCTGTTGCTTAAGTCTGTTAAATGACTAATCATTCACTTACTATGGCTATACTGTATATACTTGGCTTTCTTAAACTCTCCCACCACTTTTTTTCTTTCTCCTTTCTCTTCGACTAAAAAGCATGACTATGTCTTTAAACAAAAGCTAACTACATTTCCACACCTCTCTCCGAGATATTGAGCGTGACGTGACCCATGGTTCTCAGCCCACAGTGGGAAAGACTTCATCTGAAAAAGTCTTTGTTACAAAGCTGGTCTCAGATACTGCGAGAAAACCGCCCAGAACGTCACTGAGCGCGCGAGCCTGGGAATGCACACGAACGCTACGGTCACATACCATAGCTGATCTTTGACTTCAACCAAAGTTCCCCGTTAATGACGACCTCAAGACTGTGTCCTTCATTCATTACAGGGAATTATCGGGACGCTGTTCCTGGGACTGGCTTTGAAGAATAGCTGGAGAAGGCAATGTTTATTGTTGTAGGCTTGTAACATGCGCTTCCCCTTTCTTAAAGCTACACTGTGTAACTCTTTTAGTTCATTCTTAGCTAAAAACACTTAGTTTTTTTCAAAAATATGTGCTCATTAATATATATTTACTTCATTCAAGTAATAAAGTATTCTCGTGCGTGTATAATATGCCATTGAAAATACATACGGGTAAGGGGTTCGACATGTTGCCCCTCCATCTTGAAAGTACATTAGCCAAAGAGGCATACCCGTTAATTCAAGCTTCGCCTTTCGCGTTTACGTTTGAGTTAACACTCATGGACGAGGTCGAACTGGAAGCCATGTTAATCTTGGACTACATTGGCCACCGTAGGAGTTAAAACGAAATCGGAATTGAGAGGAACAGAAACTAATATTCACCGGATGGCCATATACCTTTTCACCACTAGATGGGGGTAAAAATCACACAGTGTAGCTTTAAAGGTTTGAAACCAGGAAATTGGGTGACGATTTCAGGTTATGCTTTTTACTTTAAAAAAGAGATCATGTTTATTCATTTAAATCACTAATAAATAAGCCCCTCTACGCTTAAAAATAAAAGGTTTTGGCTTCTATAGTTCAGTGAAGAACCTTTAACATCCAAGGAAATTTTCCACCGTACAAAAGGTTCTTTATAGCGGAAACTTGTTCTTTAGATTATTATGTTCTTCACACTAAGAAACTTTCGGACTGTGGCTGCATTCGAAATCGAATAATCTCTTGAGTAGGTACTTATTTTGAATAAATATTTACTTCACAACCACTGAAAAAGTACATTATAGTATGAGTGTGTGTGGTATGAATGCAATCTGGACGTACTACATTCGCCATGTTGTCATCATGTGAGCAACACTGTAAAAAAAAATATTTTCATGATTTGTAATCACAACATTATTTCTTTTGTCAAATCAACTTAAATAATTTATGTAGTTCAGATAACATAATATTTTAACTCAATTTTTCCATTTCAATGAACTTACATTTTTAAGGCAGCCAGGTTACTTTTTTAAGATAAACCAACAATATTTTTTACTTCACTGCAATAGACAAATCCACTCCCGTGGAATATTTCCGAAAGAAGTTGATCATCCAGGTCATTTTTGCTTACTCTTTTATGAATACTGTGAATTCATACATACTTATTTTTGTATGTACGTGAATTCGGATGCAGCCTTGGATGTTCTCGAAGCCTAAATCCGAATTCGAAAAGGCATGATAAATGAGTAAATCATTCTACGGAGCCCCTAAAGGGACATGGTTAGGCTTGCTGGTATAGCCGGTTACATTACTGTACATCAGATTTCACTTATCACATGAAGATACAAAGCAGAGATGACTGACAGGACGATGTCGGGGGATTTAGTACACAACAGATCCTGAGCGTCTTTGACAAAATGTTATCTTGTAAACATTTGTAAACATAAATGTTACCTTATGCAGCCCCACCCCTTTACAGCACTTCTGTCTTCAATAGAAGGTAAGGGTAAATACATGTTTGTATTTCCACAGCATGAAGGTAAGATCTTACGAATTTATGAATGAACTTGTCGGTTTAAAAAATCTGACATTTGTTATGATATCCGCATCAAACATTACATTGCTCATCATAACTTTTGTTGATTCTACAATAAGTAAATCCACTACACCAGCTAATTACTCTTCGACAGCGATGCTACAGAAATATAGAGAGCTAGTATTTTGAAAAAATGTATTTTTCAATTCCTTCCTGAACATAGCATTCGGCTTCAGGCTTTTTAGATTTTTTACAGTGTGGTCCACAGTAGCGAGTTCAGCTCCTGAAACTGTTACAGGAGATTTATCAGAAGCCATTACTGTAATTGCAAATGGCTGTGGAACATTACTCACTGGCAATATCCTAAAGATATCCATCTTATTGAACCATACTGATTAATTGAATTTTCATCAGCGCTAAGCTTATTAACTGTTATGACAAATGATTCGAGGAGCGTACATGTAGGCCACCAAGCACATTGCTTTTGAACATTTTCTTCCTCCAGCGAGAGAGATTATTATCTTTCATTTCACTTATCTGTCTTTGGAATAAAACATAAGACGCGTTAAACGCAGTGGACGACTGTCTCATTTGCAGTTTGATGTGCTAATGTGGAGTATCACACCTTGGCTCACTGCTTTGGGGGAAAGGAAGCCTTTATAAAGGTAAAATCATGCAAATAATGTCCCGGTTGTGCCAAAGGCTGCCAGGGGAGATGAGGGAGAAACACTTACAGGTTCTTGACGGAGGTGATCCCTCGGAAAGCCTTACGAGGAATAGCCTGAATCTGATTCTCGCTCAGGTCCCTGGAGAGAGAGAGAGATAAGAAAGAGAGAGAGAGAGAGATATTAGGATTTGTTTGAAGCCACTTCACATTTTGTGAGAAAGCGTCTTGAGAAAGATGGACGGTTTGCTGCCGCCCCTCTGGAACGATATGCCGCCGCTTTGAAGTCTGAAACCATATTGTTCTACTGACCATAAATGTCACATCCTCCTTTATTCGTCTGGCCTTTTATCACTATATGTGTGTGTGTTGGTCTAATGAAAAACATTTCTAAAGCAATACTTTGTAATGAAAGGCCTCATAGCGGTATGTCCCACAATTGTTGCTTCATTCTTGTAGAAAATTAAGCAATCATATGCACTGAGTCACCCGGGAAAGCAAACAGACAAAAAGTAGCTCTACACCAAAATGGATACCTGGCATTTTTAATGCTCGCTTATGAGCCAAATGATTTTTGACGTCACAATGCTTGTGCTTAACTTTATTAAGCTTGTTTGTTTGTAGACTCATGCTGGCAAACATAATTTGTGAACCAGAATGCAATTACTGGCCAAGAAGGAAACAAATGAGATATGGAATATCTGCCCAGCTAATCAAAGCATCTGCTATGGAGTCATGCCTGCAACACATAACACGAACAGACCACCACGTGGGTTAACCCACCTGACCTTGCTACAACCAATTTCACTGATAAACAATCAGGAGCGGATCCAAACACAGCGAGGAATTCTGCCAGAGCTCGTGCGTGGGACGTAATGATGTATCAAGTAGAGGACTGCCAGCAATTTCCTCTTAGGAGCATTAAAAAACTGTAGTTATTGGGCTCTTTCAGCCCCCCTGCCAGAACTGGATACGTGGTATTTTTTTTTTTTTTGCCTCGAACCAATCAAGTTTTATTACGGCAAAAATCTTAATAACTATGTTTTGCTTTGCAAAAAGGGGGCTATGGTATTTCATCAAACTGTTCTTGATGGTTTTTGACATGTTCCACAATTTCTTTACAGCACTCTTGGCTGGCTCGACGCGAGCATCATGTTCCTTTGTGTATCCTTCATGTCGAACTTTGCAGCGCGTGCACAGATGAGAACAAACATTTGTAGAGTAAAAACTCATAACATCCTGTGTTCGTATGCCACAGAGTGGGAAAATAGGACCGCTGTTTATACCATCATCACGCTGGGCATGAGCGAATCCCTGTTGTCTTTGATGGTCTAAATGTAAAACAGATAAAGTGCAGAGATGGAGAGGAGCACAGAGGAAACTTCTCTTTGGCTAGGCTTTTTAATTCTTCATGAACGGCGAAGCACTAAACTCGTACGTCCTCGGCGAGCCGAGAGCGCAGCGTAGTACTTTACAGCACTTCCACTGCTAATAAATGTTTTATTGCTTTGTTTACTCAGTGGAACCTTTTTCATTATTTCTACAAAAAGGCAAATCGTCCCAAATAAAGGCACTTATGAAACGCAATCAGTCTCAGCAGTGCCGTAGCTGAAGAGCGACAGAGAGAAACAAATCAGAAGGAGAAAAAAGCAGCCCCCACGGGATTCGGTATGAATTCGATGATTTCTAATGAAGAATTACATGAAACTATAAAGAGATAATAGAAGTTTATGAGATATGAGAATTATATTGGGTGGGAAAAATGTAGCAATGCACATTGCTTTGACACTATATTAATTACACATGGATAATAAAACAATATATGCGACTTCAGAATGAATACAAGCTCGCCAAAGATTCTTTAAAAACACACTTTAATTTGTTATTTAGATATGTAGCGATGCAGTTCACTCCATAGTATTTTGGAGTGAAAAATACACTACAAAGGATTTTGAAGGCTGATACCAATACAAATATTTTTTGGGTTTTAAAATCCGATATTCCGATATATCGGCCAATATTTTTTTTTTGTTGGATTTCACACACGTGTAAAAGATTTATTTTATACTTTTTCTCTACGTCTAAATGTTCACTCCCCGCAAGTATAACTTACATTTTACAATGCAGGGACTGTAACTAGAGATATGCTAGCTATGTATTGTCACCATCCCAGGACTCTCTGTGTGTTTTCATTTACCACGTGTGCCCCTCGTCTGAGTTCTCCGCCCTCATCTGTTACCATGGACACTAATCACCTCCCGCACAGCTGACTGTCATTTGTTAATCATCTTCACTGTGTATTTAAGTTCCTGCCTGTCTTCACTCCCTATTGTTTGTGTTTAACACGCTGTCATCCTGTCTGCCTGTTCCTGAGCTTCATTTATTAAAATCCGTGTTTAGCCTATCTTCCTCCTCGTCTTCCTTGGTCAACCCCGTGACATGTATACAGTAATCATTACTTTATTTAGGCAGAAAAAGTTCATTGTTGTTTCCAAGCTCATTAATGTTAACGTTAGCGGTCTTCCACTGACGATATTGGCATTAGCTTGCTTTGTGGTTGGCTAGTCTATGATGAGCCATAATTTAGCAATAGATAACGTCATACTGCAAATTGTAAAACATACATTTTCAATAAAACAGGCCAAGGAGAGATGATTGAAGCGTGTTTCGTCTGTTTTTATTTTATTTTTTAAATATTCATTCATCCGCCATTATAACTGCCGATACCGATATTTTGGAAAATGCCTAATATCGGCTGATAATATCGGCCGGTCGATATATTGGTCCGGCTACTTGTTTTATGCAATGATTTATAAAATTGCTTGCTTGCGAGTCTTGATTTCAGAGAATATAACCTTTTTAATAAATCAACTCATTAAGGCTTATTATAAATGGACTTTAAATAGATCTTGGTTTTTCCCCCGTAGGCAAACAAAACTGGAAATAGCATCATATACTTATAAAAACTGGTGTATTAATGCAATGTTGTAGTCGAGACCACCTCACTCGAGTCCGAGTCGACACAGAGACCAGAGAGAGTCGAGTCCGAGTCAAGACCGAGTCCATAGAGAGTCGAGTCAGAGTCGATTTCGAGACCAGAGACGGTCGAGTCCGAGTCGAGACCGAGACCAGTGAGGGTTGATTACCTTAATTTACTTTTATTTACTAAGAGAAATCCCTTTTTTTGTTTACTGAATTTACGTAGAGTTTAAAAAATATGATCAGTTTAGGGTAAAAAGGCCACATAGTAGGTGGTGTTAAAAGTAATTTTATTACAATTTGTCATGCGCAGTTGCGCACTAGAAAATCGCCAATCACTGGGCGTGTCAATCAATTTAAAGAAATATTTTATTAACATACATTAATAATCATGAAAAATATTTTGAATTGAACTCGAGTGGACTCGGGAATAATTCCGAGTCCTAAAAAAAAAAATGTTCGAGTACGAGTCAATTCCGAGTACAAATGGACACGAGTCCATGACAAGATCAAGACCATTAAAATATGGTCTCGAGACCGAGTCCGAGACGAGTCCGAGTCTCGAGTACTACAACACTGTATTTATGTGTAATAAATGTAACTCTCTAAGTCTGGTTTACACTGCTATCATTAGCGTCGAAATGGCCGTCTTAACAGAAGCTTGAATTAATGCTTTAAGTTAAAGTTAAAGATACAGATTCAAACCAGACATGATCCAAACGGTGTTTCTTAAAGGACAGAGCTGCATTGGTCGTCCTCCTCTAGCAATCTGCTTGCAAATTTCATTAATTTCATTTGGCTTTGGCCCTGCTCTCTCTGACTGTCAGGATGCCTGCCATAAATCTCCCTTTGATTCCATTACGGCTCCCATGTCCAGACAACCTGGCAACGCCAAAACATATTACAGATAAACGCTCAGCAACATGCAAGGATATGAGAGTCGAACAGCAAGAAGGATCTATCCTCACACACACACACACACACACACAAGCAAATGTTAGAGAGAATGAAGCACTATATGCTACTTGAAATGCCACTGTCAAGACATTCAGCACACTTGTTTTCAGTCGGATGCATATAGGAATCAACCATAAATAGTTATTTATTTGCAAGGAAGAGAAGACCAATAATAGTTAATTATGTCTGTTACATTTCGAAAGATCAATGTTCTGTCAATGTAAATCAGATTTTCAAAATTGAATCTTTAACTGTTGCTTAATGGGGCATTCACACCGGACGCGAATAGCGCGTCAGGCACGAGTGATTTCAATGTTAAGTCAATGGAAAGACACGTTAAAAAAAACACAATAATAAGACACACTTAAAAAATTCCTGAGGCGCGAATGAGGCGTAGAGCACGTCAGACGCAAATAAGCCTCATTCGCGCATCAAGTTTGCGCGAATGGCGCAAATAGGGCGTCTGCCACGTTAAGCACGAATGATTTAGTTAGTGCTATTTGTGCATTCACGCGAATTCGCGGCTGCCGCCCGAGTTGAAATATCTGAACTTTGACGTCAATTCGCGCCGCGTTAACCAATCAGGAGCCTAGCTGCTTGCTCATGTGGTGAAGTATCACGAATGCTTCAATAAATTGTAACATGACTAAATGCATGGTGTGGTCTTATAGCCGGCAAAACAAATATTTGATCACTTAAAACTTTATTTCAATATACGAGACATGTTCATTTTGTACTGAATGTTATGTATTCCATATCTAGATTATATGAAATATTATTATGACGTAAAGACAACCAACATACATGTGCATAAGTTCGTGTCTGGACGTGAGAGAGAAAAAAAATCACAGGACAGGTTAATAACTTTTGGAGGCTGGCTCTATTTATCATCAAAACAAAAATAAATTACAGATTGGATGGATTAGGGCAAGGGTGATCCTCGCTCCGATGCGGGACAACAGGTCATCAAACTGGGCGCGGGACAGGTGGAAGTACCGCTGACAGCGGCCGTCATCCATCAGCAAATGGTGAAACTCGCCAAATGGTTCACCTCCGAAGGGTCTGGTGGACAAATACGGCGACGATGATCCCCACGCCGCTGTTCTGCTCTCCAAAGCAAATACAGAGCGATGACTTTCTCGATGAATGCTCGATCAACATAAAAAAGATGGCCACCAACGGATTTTGATTCTGAATTTCGCTTCAAACTTTTGTTTTTACATGCGTCAATTTCGCTCTTGACGTGCGAATGGATTCAAAGTGTTCACGCGCATAACTAGACGCATTAGGCGCGAATTTGACGCACTATTCGCGTCTGGTGTGAACGCACAGTAAGAATTTCGATAGATGGTATAGGTCTACCTTAGATTTAAATTAACCACAAAGTAAAGTTTGACAGTTTGGTCAAAACCTTTATTGTTTACTACTTTAGAAAAAGTCCTAAGCAAAGTCCATCCATCCATTTTCCCAACAGCATGTTTTATGTCCTAAACAGAATGCTTGAGGAATATCAATAGGCTGCTGCCTTACAAAACTCAGAGAAAAGTATTGAGGGTATGTCGGTCAATTCTCTTTCTTATCACGCTTTACGAATGTCACTCTTATCTCTTCAATGAAAAATGGAATGGTGCGCTTTTACAAGGAGGTTATTTGCTTCACTTTTGTTGTTTTCTTGCTCTGTTTAAAGCACAAAGGAAAAGAGTGATTGCCTAAGAAAGTCAAGGAAACTTAAACATCACTTTACAGTAGGAACTCAAATAACGCAGGATGGCCGTGACAGGGTCTCTCTCAGTTATTACTCACGCACAAAAGCTTTGCGGGTCCATATATGCACAGTATCCTTCTTAAGGGAAAACTTATGATGGTTTTTGATTTCTGCAAGAAAGGATTTGCACAAATGTTTTATGTACACTCACTCTCTAACACAGTCACACACGAGACCCGCTCTCGGACAGGACTGAGTTTCCCTGAGGAGGTCAGGGAAATTTGTGTTTCACGGAACTTTGTGATGTTAATCTCTTCTAAAATCAAACATGCCTATGTTTTTTCGCTCTCTGTATAAACTAAAGAGCAAACTACTTACTATGTTTCGGCTAACTCAGCCCTTGGAGAAATCTAATCTTCGTCTGGGATAGGACTGCTTGTTGATACAGTATATCACACAAGTGTAATTTCAACAGTTCTCGTGATGCACGGATCCAGAGCACATGGGCTTTTCTTTCCTTCGTTTTTTTTCTTTCTTTCTCGTAAAGTCAAGACAGACATCTGCCTCCTTCCATCTTGCTTATCAAGCACAAACCGCAGCCCAGCTTGGTGACTGGACCGTTGATACATCTCCTACCATGGCCATGCCTCTCTCATTATTTATCAAGCGCAGTCTTGCTTTCACTCTTGACAGGGCCGTTACCTGCATGCCAAATTGAATCTAGAGTCCGAGATTCTCGCAGAGACCCTGAAGCCTGTCAGTGGGTTTCTGTTAAGTCCTGCCAGCAATGGCAGATCCCCCTCAAGCGTGCTCGTGCGATCACACACAGATGGGTCGAACACACACCTGATCACAAAGAGTAAGGTGAAAGGTTATTAAAACCCTCCAGCTCCTCACGCCAGATATATTACATTACATTATTCATTTAGCACTCATAACTGGGGCCAACCGCATTGCTGTCATATTACATCTGACCCGACTGCTTCAGGGATGACCAGTTAAAAGTCTGTCTGCATGTGTGTGTGCTATAGGGGTCACGTTCAAATTGCTGTTCAGACTGTTCTGAAGTGAAACCAGCCCTACAAGAAAAGGGAGAGTATTACAATACACACTTGGCCTTAGGATTGGAATTTCATCTTGGTGTCACGAGGAATCAGGACATCACTGTGACTCCCTGAACTGACAGGTTACGACAGCAAGCTGGCCGGGTCGGATGCCGTTTGCTCAGGTTTATTAGATGCACATTTCTGATTTCTTTCATTAAACACACAGCCAGAAACAAGGAGAAAGAAGATGACCCCCTCGGGCACTCCATAAGCATTTTGTTTTATGAAACCCTAAACGTCTTCCGTCCATATCCATATCGAGTGGCAGTTTGCCTGGAACGGCAATTCATGTAGCACTTATTCGATAAAGATATATAGAAATGTGAATAACAAATAGTGACCCTGTTGCAGCCTCGTATTTCACTCTTTTACGGCTCCAGTTATGGTCGTGATGGGCGGCCCTCTCTCTCTCGCTGCTGGCTGGAGTCTCCACTTTGCTTTATGGCCACTTTTAAAAATGGAGGCAAATTAAAACACTATGGATTTCTGGCCCTGAAAGATCATATAGTGTAATTGGCCTTAAGGATGACAGTAGTTCTTAATTACACTGAGTAGAGAAGCTTTTTCATTGGACCCAGGCCGAATCACCAGCCAGCAGATCTTCTTCCCTTCAGTTATTAGAAGTTATTATTCCAGTCTCTCCACTGAAATCTTTCTCTTAAAGCGAATAGATAGATGTAAATATTACGTTCTGGCAGGTGGCACACGCTCGCTGCAAATGTGAAAGTGCGCCGGATCGTTCAGTCACATTACTGATCTTTAGATGGAGGTTTCACCTGCTGCGCTGCATATAGGATGATGAAGGCAAACAGTTGGGAAGGTTAATACACATCTGCCAGTTATATCACATAAAGTGTTCTTGTCTGAAGCGGGCCTACACTATTAATTTGAAAAATAAGTAATTATGGTATATGTGATTATGGCACTACCGTTCAAATTTTTGGGGTCAGTAAATGTTTTTGAAAATAGTCTCTCTCGCCCATGCAGGCTACATTTATTTAATCAGAAATAGAGTAATACCAGTAATATTGTGAAATATTATTACAATTTAAAATATGATTAATTCCTGTGATAACAAAATTTCTTTTCTTTCCACTAATGGCAAAGCTGGATTATCAGTCTTCAATGTCACGTGATCCTTCAGAAATCATTCTAATATGCTGATTTGAAAAGACAAAAACAAACAAAAAAAAAAAAAACATTTATTAATATATCAATGTTGAAAACAGTTGTGCTGCTCAATATTTTTTGTGGAAGCTATGATATGCTTTAAGATTATTTGATGAATAAAAAGTTAAAAAGGACAATTTATTTAAAACTGATCTTTATAAATGTCTTTATTGCGTCAATTAAATCCATCCTTGCAGAATAACTTACTAGTATTATTATTATTATTTTAAAAGTCAGATCCCAAAATTTCTAGACATCATTGTACACATTGTACACTTTTAACTAAAAAGTTCCCATTATAATCCAAAATGTGCAGACACAGTGAAAATCTGATTGACTGCACAGTGCAACGTAGACGTTTCAGTGATTTTAATGGAATGGGTTCATCAAAACATAAAAATAAATTTACTTGAATGTAAATTCTATCAAACTTAATAAATAGTGCCTACAATGTCAAGGGAAATAATCATATATTAGGATTTATTTTCATAAACGTTCAGCCGTACTGTGATGTGAATAGGATGGTGAAACGCACTGATCTAAAACTCATTGCAGTCTCTTCAACTTTTGAGACAGCAGCAAGTTAGTGAACACCAGGATGTTAAACTCTCCAGAAGGAAGAGGGAATGGACATGAAATGAAAAAGAAGGACGTGAACGTAGAGCCCTTGTTCACTGATCAGTATCCAGCAGCGTCAGCTTTGTATTCCTCTACAGTTGTTTAACTGCCCTTGCTTAGTGTCGTACATGTAGCCCAAAGACTCCTTGATTTAATTAACTCAGTGCTTTATGAATAAAAATATTTCACTATTGATCATCCTAAGAGCTGACGCCGGCTAAACCGGGACAGCGCTCGCTTCATTACGCCGTCCTTTGGAGTCACTATGGAGGGAGGTGAAGGCTGCTTCTAAATCAAAGAAAATGAGCTCAATTGCTCTCTTGGGTGTCTAAAGCTTTCTGCTAAAGCTTCTACATTCCTCCGCTGCATCCAAGAAAGAGTCCGTGTATAGATATTATAAATAGAAAAGGTCCACCCTCCGCCTTAGTATCTATTATGTTTTGTCAATGCTTTAATTAAATTGGATCGCTTAATGTGATTTATCCTGATCCATACACTTTATGGCTCTAAAAGCCTTTTTGGCTCCCGGCCCAAAAGATGTCAAACAAATTTAGATGAGTTAGTGAAGAAAAAAGGGGGGAGAGGCCGGGCGCCGAGGGTGATTTGTTATTGGTTAATTCACTTTTATTCTCCGTGTGCCATTTGGTTTCATTTTCTCTCTTCTGCATCGTCTTGCCCTGGACCTAGCCTGAGCCGTACAACGAGCTTTTAGGATCATTTATAGTCACAATAAAACATCAGTTACAAGAGATGAGGAGAGTGCATGTCTGATGTCAATATGGGACAGCTTTTGGATAGAGAATTAGACCGCAATGTCCTTTTCCCAGTCCTCACAAAAGACTTGAGAGCGGAGCCGTCTAACACAAAGGGAGATGTTGAAGAAAGGATGAGGCTGCTAATCAGACAATAGGATTTAAGAGCTTTTAAAGTGAGTGGGTTGGAGGCAACAGCTGAGTCGCGCTCCGTCCACGGTGAGGGGCCACTCGGCACTCATAAATAAAACTAGGAGATTGGTGGGAGGGGTTCTGGAGGGTCCGGTGGCTTTACAGGCAGAAGTTTCCATCCATCTTGCAGTAGGTCACAGTTGCCACGGAGACTAGGAGCCATGCTGTCCAATTAAATTTAGAGCCAATGGTGCAGGTGGCTTAAAGGTGTTGCAGCTAGTGGTAAGGGGCACTGAGAGCAAGGGTTTTTGTGTTTGTGTCTACATGAATACAGGAGAACACATACACACACTTCACACTAAAGCAGCACCTTTAATGGTGAAATATAAATCACTTCAAGAGTGAACGGATGAAAAGAGGCAGTGTTATTCCCAAACAAGTCTGTCCTCTGAGATGATCTATCTATCTATCTATCTATCTATCTATCTATCTATCTATCTATCTATCTATCTATCTATCTATCTATCTATCTATCTATCTATCTATCTATCTATCTATCTATCTATCTATCCGATAGAAGAACAACTTTGACTGAAATAACCACTCATTACAACCGAGTTATGCAGCAAAGCATTTGTGAAGCCACGACACACACAACCTTGAGGCGGATGGGCTACAACAGCAGAAGACCCCAACGGGTACCACTCATCTCCACTACAAATAGGAAAAAGAGGCTACAATTTGAAAGAGCTCAACAAAATTGGAGAGTTGAAGACTTGAAAACTGTTGAGACATTTAGATGATAGAGTCAGAATTTGGCGTAATCAGATTAAAAACATTGATCCATCATGCCTTGTTACAGTACCACTGTGCAGGCTGGTTGTGGTGGTGTGGTGTGGAGGATGTTTTCTTGGCACACTTAAGACCCCTTAGTGCCAATTGGGCATCGTTTAAATGCCACAGCCTACCTGAGCATTGTTTCTGACCATGTCCATCCTTTTATGGCCACCGTGTACTCATCCTCTGATGGCTACATCCAGCAGGATAATGCACCATATCATAAAACTTGAATCATTTACAATTGGTTTCTTGAACATGACAATGAGTTCACTGTCCTAAAATGGCCCCCACAGTCACCAGATCTCAACCCAATAGAGCATCTTTGGGATGTGGTGGAACGGGAGCTTTGTGCCCTGGATGCACATCCATCCATCCATCCATCAATCCCACGACATCCATCCATCCATATGCCCTATGCATCCATCCATCCTTCCCTCCATTCATCCATCTTCCCTATCCATCCATCCATCAGCCTTATCCATCCATTCATCCATTCATCCATTCATCCATCCATCCATTGGGGTAAAAATGCTGAACAACAGTGTAAATCAGGCAAGACAGTATTCTTAAAAGACAAGAAGAACCGCACAGCTCAGCAAACAAACAAAAATCCAAACTCAAATCCACAAGCTCACACCCGTTTCATATCAACTCAAAACAACGGAATCAGATCAGATTTGTTTGTCAGGTTCTTAGAATACATTAGGTAGGAAGCTAAATAGAAAGCAGGGCTGGCTGCTTGCTTTCGGCCAGCTAATAACACTAAGCTCTTTAAAATGAGAGTAATCCAGTTAGTGTGGGTAAATGGCTAATGTCCAGCTAATCAAATTACAGGCAAAACTGGTTTAGTCGGCCATATCTGGCAAACCTCAACCTGCCATCCTCTGCATTGTCCACAAAAAACGATGATGAATGCAAGACCTCGTAGCAGTTTAATTCCTACATCTGATTGGTGGGTCTGGGGCTTTTGATCATGAGGCGTGACCGTGCACCTGTGACATACTGAGGGCTGAGTCAATATATATATAGAAGGATGACATTCAGCAGTATTCAATTACAGAAATGCACAGAATACGCATACGCAATAACACAACATCACAAATCATGTGCCAAGCCAATTGTAGCTGCAGGCTGGACTGAATGATTATGTGGTATAAATGGGGGCTGTTAAGTCAATTGGGCCCAGGAGGTTTTATTCTAAATCTAATAATGGGGAACGTGGAAGTGGAAAGGGGTGGAATATTTTGAGAGGTTATGGGGGCAAGCAGGAGACCGTGGGCGCCATGCAAAAACCTTCATGTTTCACAGAAATCTGCACAGCGCTATTGTCAAAATAGGTTTCCATGCTCTGTAATTACTCAACATATGAGTCTAAGAAGGTCAACATAGCACACTAATTAACATGTAACCAAACCTGAGAAAAGTGTAATTGCACCCATAGAGAGGAAGAGAGGTAGAGAAAACAAGTTGGAGTTAATACATGAGGACAGGCCCCGCGGGGCCCCAATCAGCATGAGTTTCTCTTAACATGTTTTAAAATATTGTTCTGCTTTCCAACAATGGCCACCCAGCAGAGAAGGACAAACAAACGTTTCCATTTATGAATAATTACCAAAGTTGATGAAAAGAGCCAGATCATGACTTAAGTGTTAAATAAGATGCTAAATGTTAAAAATTAGAGAAGAAATTTATTTCCAGTTTTCTTTTCTTCCTTGAAGGTTTAATTTCACACATGAATCATGTCATGATTTACATTTGTCTTGATCTCCCAGTATGTATTGAATGTATTCTCCATTATTACTCTCCGGCTTATTTAAGGTAACATGAGAACGTGTGTGAGAGAGACAGAACAATAAAAGACAGAGTAAAGGGAGGAAGGTTAAAGTGTGAGAGAGAACAAAAGATGTAGATGCTTCCCCCTGACCACAAGATGGAGCCCCCAGGCTTCTCTCCACCAGTGAACCAGCCGATCAATAAATTAACAAATCTCTGGAGGAGGTATGTAGGAGGCTCTATAGGTCTGGTGCCCAGGAAGCCATCACCTTTATCCACAAACTTCGATTAACACACATTACCACATTAACGCACTGAAGGTTCAGCCAGACAGTGGCAGTTGGTATCTGCAGGGAGAGGCACTGGGACCACAGAATCAGATTATGTGGTTTCTTAACCACAGTAGCTATGAAAAATCAGGATATGCACCACTAGCTGCAGACAGAAAAAAAGAAGGATGCACCAATTGAAATTCAGTCCAATACCTATAAGTCAGTAATTCTCTTGCTATGGTCAATAACCAATAAACAGACAAACCTTTATAGCATTTTAATAACAAAATTGAAAAGGAACCACTGAAATATTTGTATTATTTGCTAAAGATGACATTTAACTGTTATTATATTATCAGTATTTTTAATGAAGATGGCAAAGGTCATCTAAACATATAAATAGGGAAACTGAGCATGCACAATTAATACTAGAAAGACCGTTTGCCAGTACTGATACGTATATTATGCATCTCTACCGTAAGCAATAGTTATTGAGAAAAAAAAAAAAAGTAAAAAACACATTCGCAAATGGAAATGTACACATGGGAAATGACCACAATGACATGAAATCAACGAAAGAGATGGCCAAGTATTGAGATTATGCCGTTTAAAGGGAGCGGCAGTTTTATTCAGTATTTAGATTCTCTTACTCAACTGTCTGTGCTTCATTTGCCTTGCCAATGGAGGATGACCATAAAGCGTTCCCAATCATTTCCCGACCAATTTGCCCATAAACAAAGATCCAGATTCACTATCTGGCCGCTAAAAACAAGAAACCAGCAGGAGTGAGCAGATCATATGTTAGAATCTATGCGCATGTCATAAAAGCACCAACTCGAGATGGCCATGTGCCATTGCAAGCACTCTCAATTGATTCACAGCAAATGCACATTGGGGGAATGAGTGACAGAAATGGATTTTGTCAATACTGTTGCCATTATGGGGACAGCGAGCTGCCTCAATCGCCCGGTAAACTGTAAACTGCTTTCTGAGATTAGTGTCGAAACTTTAGGATTAGTGTTTATCCGACTTCCTAATCAAATCAGCCGCCACATTCTGGCCAAACAGTCTACTTGTAGCTGGCCTCTTTGTGACAACAAACATCTTGCCTTTTTCACCCACATGCAGAACCCCCGAAAAGAAATGATATCGAATCCATGGAATTCCCTGCCCATTCACTCCCTGCCACTGTCTGGACTTTATGAGTTGTGCCCATGTACACTGTTAGGTGATGTAGTCACATGTTACATGTATACTTACTGTAATAATTTCTGCATAATTACAAACAACTAAGGGTGCGTTTACATGACAACGATGTACTAAAAATGGAAACGTTTTTCCTTTGCATTTCATGCGTATAGACCACACCATTGTCTACACACGGATCCGTGGAAAACACTATATTATTAATGCCAGGCCAGCCCCCTTAAAGGGACAACTTTATACTTCTAAAAGCGGCATATTAGTACCTAATATGTACCAAAATGCACCCTTTAGAGCTAGACAATGCACTAAGGTGTATCTTTGAGGGTACTGTATCAGTGATAATTATACAGCACTACCCATATTCCCTGAGCTCTAACTGCTATCCTGAACACTCTTGCTGTTACTACCCCCTAATTTAGCTAAAACACCTTCTGCATAAACACAACATTTCCTGTGCGGCCATGCCGGCTTCCTCTTAAGGCTGTTAGCTCTTCTCTTTCCAGTCCAAGAGATACGCTATCGTACGTCGCTCAATGGTAATTGTTTGTTTTCTGAGCGTCACTCATGGGCCAACGCTATCGCTTTTCAATGCTACACATTCCAACAATAACCAGTCGGCTTTGGTTTCTGTCTCTCTGCGAGCCAAGAATGTGAAGTCTAAAGGATGGTTAGATCCTACCCAAGAGCCTTCCAGCTGCTAAACGTATAAACCATAAGAAATTACACATGAAACCTTGGGCCCTTTAGCGTTGATCAAATATAAGGCTGTGCAATGATTATTCCCCTTGTGAATCTTGAGCTTTAGCCAGAGCCTCAGACATGGAGGCCCAGTTCCTCTCGTCCTCCTTCCATTACAGCTCTGATGAGCACGAAATTGAGCTCTAATTATTCGTAGAAAAATAAATGGTCATTTAGAGTTGAAAAACAACTGATGAAAACTCTTTGTTTCATGCTTTGGGAAGTGGAAATCGTTGGACTATAAACTAATCATGTTAAG
Source organism: Pimephales promelas (assembly GCF_988280905.1). Classification (NCBI taxonomy): domain Eukaryota; kingdom Metazoa; phylum Chordata; class Actinopteri; order Cypriniformes; family Leuciscidae; genus Pimephales; species Pimephales promelas. The sequence goes on from NC_142777.1 coordinate 17,309,152, forward strand.
AATGCTTTGTTGTGCCCACTGGGAATACGTTGGCACAATGAGGTAATGTGTAGCCTTGCCACACATCGTGTGCCCTTCCATCCACAATGGCTGGTTCATATGATATTTGACTGCGACCATTCATTTTTCCCCATTATCCGGTTTGATCAGTGTGTGGCACTCCCCAGGGCTGTAAGTCAAGCCCCACTGTGCTTCAGCCGGTGGAATGTTCCATAGATGGTGAATTTCACCTCTACAGGGGATGATCTCACTGATTATGACATCATGAAGGCAGGTTGATTTATTAAGGCCCACTGATGAGGCCGTATTTAAATAAACATCAGCATCCTTTTCCAGAGTTAAAGATATGGTTCCCCCGAGGGTCTACACATGGGCTGGCTAGGGGGGCTTAGGGGTTAAGGAGGAAGCTGAGTCGATTCGTTTGAGCGTGGAATGAGTCGATGACTTTAACACTTTGCCCCCGTTCGAACTTACGCGCCCCCCGTGACAATCTCGACCAGGTGCGAGTGGAGGCGCAGGGAGACTCTTGAATCGCCTATGCAGATTACTGTAAGAACAACAGCCCGTGGTGGTGTTAAACCTCTGCTAAATAGCTTGTCTACCCTTGTTAACACCCAGGCCGGGGCTGAAATTAAGTTCAGCTGTGGCGTGGCATTACTGAGCATTTTATGTGCTGGATCATAAATCAGGGCCCCTCACGCCGGCTGCAGCCCCTCAGGCCACATTTCCACCTTCCTTAGACCCCATTAGCTCCTACATATTCTCCTTTCCGGGGTAGGGGGACTGAGCAACAGGGACAGACCCTAAGAACGCCACAACAAGTGTCCGTAACGCCGCCACGTTCATGAGAGCGAGTCTACCCACATCAGTATAGCGACTGCATTTTATAGCAGTTCCATTTTTCTGAAGGACATCTGGTCATGCTGTGGGTACTTCTCGCTGATGGGGGCTGTTTTGGCCGGTACGAGTGTGCGCTTTTATATAAGCTTTCTCACGGTGAGCCAATATGGGTATTAAGTTAATCATAGCTTTAGGACCAGACATTTACAGAGGTGGGAGCAAGGGCCAGTGATTACACCGCTCAGGGAATTGAGCTGTGAGCACTGAGGGAATGGACTTGTTCACCTGCAATCGAGCTGCAGAAGGCCGCCATTGTATTTGAATAATGATCCTGAGGGGAATATGGTGAGTTTGTGAGAGTGTGTATGTGGATAAATAATGACAGAGGTGGGATGAGTGTTTGTGTGTGTGCATAATGAAAGGGCAGAGGGAATATGTGAGCATGTGTGTGCATTAGGGTGAATGGCATATGCTTGTGTTTGTATTCATGGAAACACTAGCATGAGATCAAAGACCAGGTTTATTGAGAAGTGTTTGTGCAATTACTGTTAAATTCAGAAGGTTGTTGTAGTGAATGAAAAGACGAAGCGAAAACTAGGAGAGATGAATACTTTCGATAAAATAAAACGAAATGTTTTATCGACAGCAAAACAAACAAACAAACAAAAAAAACATCACAGATGAATCATGTGCTGAGGGATGAAGACTAAAACTAATACTGAAACCCCAAATTGTACTTTTCCAAATTTACAAACACAATTGACCATTTCAATGTAATCAAAATAAAATTCTAAATTATATTCGAAGCATGAAAAAAAAAAAAAAAAAACGAGAAAAAAAAACCTTCCAGAACCACAATAACCCTACAGACGAAGCTAAACCGTACAGGTTAAATTCGGAGCAGCTGGAAAAATTAGACTTGCTCTCAGCACTCTTGGTGGCTAAAGTCAAAAGTCAAGGTTATCCATGATCACGACACCAGCATCCACCCTCCTGCTGTTTTCATAGGTCATAGCCTTGCTCTTCGAGCTGAAGAGCTCCAGGGACCCACCTGGCCATCCATGAACTTCCCTGCTTTGCCAGACTAGTAGGTTAACAACACTTCACACAACTACTATAAGTACCGTTTCTTTCTGCATGTGTCTGAATTAAAATTTCCCAATTATTTGTCAGAGCAGGTGTTCCAAATAGCACACATGTTCCGAAATATTGAGATGTGGTGTTCATGTTTTTGATTGCATTCTTATCTCTTTCCATTAATAATTTCCTGGCTTTTCTCTATTGTACAGCCAATGAAAATAATGAAAGAGCCCCCCCCAAAAAGAGAGAAAAGTTTAACTGAGGACATTAAAACACAAGTTTTCTTTTGTGTACAAGTAGCCTACAGAGATTTTGGTGTGTCTAGACAACACTAAGGCAGTGGGACAAACCTCCTCAGTACTGCCTCCAGGGTCTGGTGGCCTTTGCCAGATGGCTTTGCAGAGTTTTGCTAACAAACTCATTAAACCGCCTCATTTAATTTAAATTTCATCCAAGGCAAATCTCCCAGAAGTCCAAACCTCACACACATACAACTGCCCACACACCCCCATACAACCTGAGAGTACGAACTGTTGAAGAGAGGACCCTTGCAGACTCCCTGCAATCAGTATTGCTGTCTTGGTCCTTTTTTTTTGGAAGCCAAACAGGGATCTGTTTGCACTTAGAGAAATGACAGACAGGCAGAAACCAGAGCGTACCCATGTTTGAAGACCAAAGTGAAAATAGAGGGGCTTTCTCCCTCTGTCCCCCCTTTCTGGTCCCTTAACCACATTCCTGCAAGCTAATTTCTAAATTTCAGCCAAGAGGATTTCTCATCAACTCAATAGTTACTATACTCCTGCACCGTAAGAAAAGGAGTACCCATTTCACATATGACGAAACATGAACTCTGATATGAATCAACAGTCTCATCCCTTGATCTGATACACTGATTAACATAATTAAACCATTCCACTGAAAGATCTTCCTGTTCTTAAATCACAAGCTTTCGCGGCCCTCAAAAACAACACTACAGCCAAATGCTTTCATCTAGACCACCAACAAAACAATAAATTGTTAACGTTGAGCAAAGTTTTTAATCATATTGCCACATCAATGAGGTTGTGAAATTTAAAGCAAGTGCTTGCATAAAACCCCATTGTCTGGTTTGCACTTACACAATTCTTTGGGTTTTGTCTATGAAAAGTTATAGTATTTAATTAAAATATGAAAGAAATCTAAATCTAACCACTTTTTGTTTAGCATTATTTTTTTAATATATAAGGTTAATTATTGTTTTGCATTACCTCCCATTACCCCATCATTTCCCAATAGAATTGTTCTTCTTGTCAAAATATAAGGGTGTATCAGTATATATGTGCTAAAAGTTTTGTTATGAAACCTGAATTCGTTCCTATCCCCATGTTGTAGTCGAGACCAGCTCACTCGAGTCCGAGTCGAGACCGAGACCAAAGAGAGTCAAGTCCGAGTCAAGACAGAGACCATAGAGGGTTGAGTCCGAGTCGAGACAGAGACCAAAGAGAGTCGAGTCCGAGTTGAGTCCAGAGACCAAAGAGAGTCGAGTCCGAGTTGAGACCGAGACCAAAGAGAGTCGAGTCCGAGTCGAGACAGAGACCTAAGACAGTCGAGTCCGAGTCGAGACCAGAGACCAAAGAGAGTCGAGTCCGAGTCGAGACAGAGACCTAAGACAGTCGAGTCCGTGACAAGACCGAGACCAAAGAGAGTCGAGTCCGAGTCGAGACAGAGACCTAAGACAGTGGAGTCCGAGTTGAGACCAGAGACCAAAGAGAGTCGAGTCCGAGTCGAGACAGAGACCAAAGACAGTCGAGTCCGAGTTGAGACAGAGACCATAGAGGGTTGAGTCAGAGTAAAGACAGAGACCAAAGAGAGTCGAGTCCGAGTCGAGACAGAGACCAAAGAGAGTCGAGTCCGAGTCGAGACAGAGACCAAAGACAGTCGAGTACGAGTCGAGACAGAGACCTAAGACAGTGGAGTCCGAGTCGAGACCAGAGACCAAAGAGAGTCGAGTCCGAGTCGAGACAGAGACCTAAGACAGTGGAGTCCGAGTTGAGACCAGAGACCAAAGAGAGTCGAGTCCGAGTCGAGACAGAGACCAAAGACAGTCGAGTCCGAGTTGAGACAGAGACCATAGAGGGTTGAGTCCGAGTCAAGACAGAGACCAAAGAGAGTCGAGTCCGAGTCGAGACAGAGACCAAAGACAGTCGAGTACGAGTCGAGACAGAGACCTAAGACAGTGGAGTCCGAGTCGAGACCAGAGACCAAAGAGAGTCGAGTCCGAGTCGAGACAGAGACCAAAGACAGTCGAGTCCGAGTCGAGACCAGAGAGGTTGGATAACCTAAGGTTGGGTCTCAAACCAGACTTAAAAATATCTTCAAGAATATGTAAAATATTTGGTGGTAACAATAAAATTGGTACCATACTCAAACAGTAAACCAAATTTACCATAGAATCATGTACAATGCAATGGTAAAAAGGCCACATAGTGGTGTAAAATTAATTTTATTAAAATTATTACTTACAATTATTACAATCAATAAGTGCTCTTTCACATAACATTACTGCACACGAATTTTGTGTGACTCTTATATGCAAACTGAATTATGGATGATAAGGCAGACATTTTCGATACATAGTTGAGCTAGATATATAGTTGCATTTGCTTGCCACGAACGTTATAGTCTCAAGTCATGCGCAGTTGGGCACAAGAAAGTCAGCAAACATTGGACGTTTGAATCAAACAACAATTTAAAGAAATATTAACATACAGTAATAATCATGACATATTTTGAATGGGACTAGAGTGTGTAAGTCTGAGTCCTAATATGTTCGAGTACAAGGCAATTCCGAGTCAAAATGGACACGAGTCCATGACAAGACCGAGACCATTAAAATATGGTCTTGAGACCAATTTGAGTCTCGAGTACACAACACTGCCTAACCCTCCCTTAGAATATCTGTATTCTGTAATGAAAGGTCTGTAAACATCAGCATTATGTAGCGAATAAATAAGTAATTTAAAAAGTGCAGCAGAGTGTAAACATAAAGCAGCAAGATACTAGCACACTATCGCACTAGTTCAAGAACAACAACCCTGGATGTGACACTCTCACAAACAGGAACACAATCAGGAAGCTTGCTTAGTGTTCTGGTGGGTCGTGTTTTTGTAGTGCACTCCCACCACAAAATTTGTTAAGAATATTTTCCAGCAAGTTAACTGTGGTAGATTTGAAACAGATAATGAGACAGTGAAATCCTCTTTTGTCTCCTAAAGGATCCCAATGCTCCACCGAAAAAAAAAAGAAAAAAAGTCTGTTTTGAATTTCTTATACACTCATGTGTTCACGCCAATCAGTTTAGGAAATGTGAAACAGCTGATGCTTATAAATAAAAGAACAAACCTTGGAGTTTTTGATATCATTTTTATAGAGCGTCTCGTTTTCCTTTGAGTCTTTTTCGGTTCACATTTTTAATTCACGTGCATAAATACATTTGTTTTTTTATGACCGCGCTAACCGTTAGATGGAGGCTCTGATTCACCAGCGGTAATTGAACTGATGATATATATAAACTCTCCAGGTCTGCTCTCTAGCCTCCCGGTTGGTGCCTTATTGCAGCTGAGCCAACCTGCGCATGAGTGCATGTGGGATTTTGTTTGGCAGCCAATAATTACAATATCATCTGCTTAACTCTGTGGTAATTGAGGTCGCCGGATCATTTAACTACGCTCCCACTTGGCGGCAGGATTGGGCCGGAGGCGTAATCTTTCAAACACCTTTGAAATGATAATGAAATGTACAAGATGTATGGAGGGATTATGCACTGCGGTGGTTCATTGATGTGGTCAATGAGAGAGATCGTTTTCTTGTTGCTGGAGACAAACAGTAATGCATAAGTCTGCCCAAACATCAATGCTATGAATTAGGACTTACAAGAATCATAATAGACCAAAATGACTCTTGTTTTTCCTCAGAAGACTGGACATATTTATAGGAAATTATAGGTTAGCGCGCTAATAAATCTGTGAGGTAAGCATAGGAAAAGACACATTCACTTGTTTGAGCTAAAGCTGCATGGCTGGTATAATGAAGTCGAGCCATGTAAGTTGTGCTTTGCCGCCCCTAGGCCATGTGTTCCTCATCACCAATGGATAAAACTCTTATGGGAACAATAGATGCTGTTTAAACAGCAATCTTTTGAGTTTTCTAACCCTCGCTTTTGCTAGCTCTTTTATCCCAGGCTGATGTACAAGGACATACAAGATAACAGAGGCCAGGGGTGCAAATAAAACTGCAGATCGCTGCAAGATGTGGGAGGCTCCATGGGAGCGGTAAAATCTCCCTGGCTCAAATGTTTTTGACACCCTTAATCGGTTAAAGATAGCTCCGTAAGGGAATCGCTCCCATAATGGCCCCCCAAACCAGAGCTCTGCCTGATGCACTTAGCCTCCAACTTTATCACAATAGCCCAGAATCCTTTAATCCCATCGCGCTGCGCTAACTGCGGTCATAGACGCTTTAAGAGCATTATTACAGTTTCCACCATCTTTCTTTCCAGCTGAGAGGTGTGCTGCCATGCTGAAGACCTGATCACAGTGCTTTTATCATGCTGGATCTCCTCGATGCACCCATTATGCTAGCCCAAAATTCTTTCAACTATAATATCACTACTTTGAAATGACCCTTTCAGCTCCCCATTGTTCCTCTCCTCATCCTCATCACATGGTTGCACTTTTCCAAGATATGGATTTCAACCATCTGCTTAGAGTTAAGGAACTCCTTCCCTTATGCGAACCCAGCAGGGTGCATCTCTTCCGGCCTTCTGATGAGCTACATATCTTAAAAATACCCATAAACCCTCAATTTATTTACAATGCTTTCTGAAGGCTATCTTGAATATCCGAGAGGATAAAACAGAGAGTTCTTCAGTGCTCTGAGGATAAACAGAAATCTCAGACATCCTCACAGGACTTAAGGATGTTTGACTGAACCGGAATGAGAAACTCTCTTGATGTGTCTGAATTGATGAGTTGCTGAACACCCGAAGCGTCTACATGTCTATTGTTTTGACAAGTGCCATGAGAGTTCAGCATGATAATCTTTCATCAGCTGCTCTAATACTGGTATTGTGATTATTTAATTGGTTTTGCATCAACGAGCACTGATTTCCTATGTGAGTATATGCAAGTAGGGTTAGGTTAGGTTTTTAGGTCTTTTAAAATTCATGTATATTATTTATTTTTTCACACAAATTGTTCTAGAGGTAATATGCAATGCAAAGTATAATTTTGTATTGAACATGCAAAATGCAAAAAAGACGCATTTTCACAAGTCGAGCCCACTGTATATGAGTGTGCAAAGGTCTGAGCGAGGTTTAACAGACACTGTCTGCATTGTAAATAATATCCATCTTTAAATCACAATGTGATGAAACTGGATGAAGGAGACCTTTTCACAGCTGAGCCATCTGACAGACAGATGTACAAAACAGCTTCTCAAAACTCCCTCCACTATCACTGCTCATTTTACCAAGTTCTGTGAAAACCGTGAGATTTCGTCAGATGATTTCGAGTTTAGAGTTTAGCATGGACATGCACATGGGTTTATGGGTTAGTATTTGTTTCAGCATTGTAAAGGCAATCAGCTCTGTGATTAACATGATCAATCACATCAACTAAATCATCTGCGGTGCAAGGTTAGTGTTTACCTGGTCTGTGAAAAAAAAAAATGGAACATAGATTACACTAACAAAAACCTATGTGGTATTACCAGGTTGAATGTGAATTCGTAAATCTTGGCCCATTCTGACTAAACGGCAGGGGATGATGTGTAATGACTCCTAGCGGTGCCACAGAGACTGTAGATTTAGCCATACTAAAGGATTAACACTGCTAATTCCTCAAAAGAGGGAATTTCCTCCAAAGAACCTTCTGTCTTGGCTGGATTTGACTGGAGCCATCCCAGCCATTTTCATCCATGCAGCACCTCAGGTCCTGTTTACAGCTGGTATTATTAAGATGCGCTTTCGTTGACCGGGTCACAAGTGGACGATGTTAAATACAGGTGTAAACAGGGTCTAAACATTTTGAGCTTGTCCACTTTCGACCACTTTCAGATGTAGTCGAAAACACATTAGACAGGATTGCTTTTCGTAGTGTAAACGCTCATGTGGTCAAATGCGTTCAAACAGCCACATTTCTGCCCAGTCTCCGCCTACTGACCTAATGCGTAAACATAATGGGCAGCGCATTAGCCAGGCAGGATTTAAACTGTTTTTGGCTGGAGACCCAAGTGTGATTTGAAAATGAATAATGTCCTAAATAAAATGTTTTCTCAAATTCCTGATTTCTAACAAGCACTCACAGCATTTGGCGTAGTCTTATGATGATGTTCTCCGTGCGTTTTTCCATCGTCTCAGTGCGCATTTCTATGAAAATTGCGATAGTTGATTTTGTCCATTAGATTGACAGTTCTGAAAAAAACCCATACCATTTTCCCAACAAAGAAATCAGAAACATAAGTGGTAAAAAGTGGACAAAAGAGACTAAAACACCAGGTTTTAACGGGTATACTTTGTCTACTTGTGATCCAATCGATCAAATGCATCTTAACACCAGGTGTAAACAGGGCAATTAGCACATGATGCTAAATGAGATACTTATTTAGACAGGGCATTTCAGAACATAATCAGCACACACACTGTACCGTTATGATGTCCACTGCATGTCACTCTCGTGGAGGTCTATTTGTGCTTTGTATAACATGACCTATAGCATGTGTTGGTATAAAGCAAAGCTTTCCTTTTGTGCCTAATGTGCAACAGTCCTGCAGAAACTCTGCAGCATGAGGTTGAGGTTTATTAAACAACCTCCAGACCATTAAATCAACTTGAGTCTTGTGCTCCATGCAAACCAGTTGCCAAAAACACAATGATGCATTTCCAAATGTTTAGAAGTCACCAGTTGACTAGGCGTAAAATGAAAATCCCAAAATATACAAACATTATTAGACGCCTCTCCACAAATCAGAGCTCTTTCCGTTAAGAAGCGACATCCTGATATTTGACAGCTTGTTTAGGCCGTTTATGATGAAAAGGCTTTCCTCGGCCCTTGTGTTTCTCTGTGGCCACAGATTGCGCTAATAAGGCCATGTCTTAATATGGCTGAAGTGGACAATGTGCTGCTTATAGCTGCCTTCTGCTTACGGCCGTATCAATTATGAAAGTGTGCCTATTTTTTTGTTGAAGACATTATATTCAAGGATAAATGAAGCATGACAGGATGTGATTAAAATACCAGCATGCTAACAGGCTCGATGTTGGGTTGTCCCTGGAAGTCAGTGCAGCTCTTTCACATTACTGTCCGTTCGCTCTTTCTCCTCTCCCTCCAAACAGACATAATGAGAGTCTGTGCCAAGGCAACACTCAACTCATTTTCGGAGGCTTTCCAGGCCATTGGAAAATTGAGCCATTCTGCCCTGTCTCATTAGAAGCGAGATTAGAGTCAGTGGGTCTCCAATGATTGGGATGATTTGTGCTCTAAGGCGCCTTCTGTTTGACATATTTGTGTGTGTGTGTGTGCGTTCAAAAGTATGTGTAGTGCCTAGCATTTTTTCTGGTGCAGCATGTGTGGAAAAATTGTCAACGTACTATGGTTTCTGCAACAATTTCCCTACCGATAACGCCAAAGACACACTTTTGTACCCAAACTGATTTAACATCCTGCTTCCATGGCTGGTTGTGAGGTCACCTCTGCCCTTGAGCTAGACATTAGCCAAATTACAGCCCCTGACAGTGGGCCGATTATTTTATGGAGCAGAACAAGCTAAGAAAAATACGGGTTGGCTGTGGGCGTGGGGGGTCAGCAGCCGCCTGTGGCGCTGCCATTATCCTGTTGTGCCGAATCTCTCAACACCTCCCGGCCACAGATGAAACCTCAAGCTTACCACTGCCTCCTTTGTCCAGTTCTCTCCACCCCATCAATCACACACCCCGTCAGTCTGTCCACACGTTTCTCCTAGAATAGACATCCACAGGTCGGTTCCTTCTCCAAATGATGAGTAATCAGGCCTGGACACAGACCTGAGACCTGGGAGTGCCAACCAAAACATCACAAAAAGGCTTTTACTGGAAATCGAAATAAATAAATCTGTGCCCTGTTAGTTGATATTCCACCTCTCCAGCTGTGTCTGGGGGCCACGTAAGTCCAGTCGGTTCTGCACAGCTGCTGCATGGCACTGGGCAACAGGTTTCCAGAAGTGGGTGGTGCAGTTTGGTGGAGTGCGCAGGTGCTGAGGGTTGTGTCCTTATAGGGGTTTCCCATTACTTAAATGGGTAAAGGTTTTATAACGTCTTCTAAAAGCAGCATATGAGACTCTGCCCATGGCCAGTGTTAATCTCAACAACATACAGTACTGACAAAATGGTCATTAGATGGAGAGTTAGTTTGATTTTGACACTGATAAGACAAAAAATGTGCGTCGTTATGTTAATTAAACAATTTTTAATCGTTGCGTAATCTTGATTAAAATGAGAGAATAATATATTTAATAAATATACTACAAATACTAAGACTATAAGCAATAACAATGTTATAAAAAACCTAGAAGGAAAATTATTATATACCATTACAGATGTAAACGTAACATTCAGAATGTCTAAGTCACATGGCAAATATGCTCTTTCTGTGAGAGCATTTTAACACATTTACTAATGGTTACACTTTATTTTAAGGTGTCATTGTTACAGTGTAGTTAAATATTTAAGTACTGAGTAATATTAATTATGAACATGTACTTACTATAGGGTTAGGGTAGGATTAAGGTTTGGTTGAGGTATAGTAATTATGTAATCATGCATAATTTACTGTTGTTACTATAGTATAAAAAGTTTATTAAAACGAAAGAACAAATTATAATAATGTAGTAATTATTTATAATTTTAACTAAACGCATTGTGGGAATGAATTCTTAATTCCGTAGGTGTGTTACATTATTATGTAAATTATTAAATTATTTACTTTAATTTTGCAGTTTTTGTCAACATTTTGAAAAAATTTAAAGGATGGTTTTATTAAACGACAGAAACTATGACTACAATAGAAAGCTGTGTAAAGATTAACACTACCCACAGGTCACTGCAGAGTCTGCTGGCTCATACCGCTGACCTCGGCCAGGTCAGCACTTTGGCGCATGACCGCTTGAATGCAAGATTTTTTTGTGGCTATGGCGCCACTGGGCAGAGGAAAGCACCCCTGCTAGGAGCTCCGGACAAACAATATAATGAGCTCAGACGTGTGTGTGTGGGTAAAACAGAGACCTGAAGTGAATGTGTTAAACGGTACTCTCACTCTAATAGTGGTCTGTGGCGACACTTCCACTTAACCTGTTCAGCAAAAGTCGGTCAGACCTCTGCAAAGTGCCTCTTAAGCCATTAGGGCCCCACATTCCAAGGGCTTCCCCGTGAGCCCTGAGACCTGAAGCCCCAGTCAGAGTTTCTGCTCCTGTCATTTAGCCTTTCCCAGGGACCCTGCAGTCCCAGAGTAATGTGGAGTGCAATAAGCCAAAAGCTGCCAAGCCGTTTGATGGATGACACCGGTAAGAATAGCACAGCATTCCACGAGGCAGCATCCCCAGTGGATATGACTTTGGTAAATGATGGCGATTGTACATAAAGGCCTGGTCATTAGTCTTTCTCTGGACACATTAAAGAGTCGAGGAAAGAGAAGTGGCAGAATGAGAGGGTGCACCCGCAACATTTTCAAGATACACAGTTGAGGCAAGGAAGACGGCATTTAAGCTGGAGCAGCTCCAAATGATGCTATCAGTGCCCGTGACTGAAACAAAACACCTCACACAACAAAATGTCAAATACAAAGGAACGCTCCAGCTTTGAGTTCAGCCCCCGTTTCCCCCAGCAAACACCAGTCAAGGTGTTTACATTCCAGACAGCTAGAAGGTTGTTTTGTGGTTGCGTCTGGTAGAGATGGTGGCGCCTTGGTCTCCTGCCTATAGGCACGAAGTCTGGACCCAACTCTTATCCAAACTACTTCTATCTCTCTTAATGGACAGTTAAAGCTGGTTCGACTTAACAGGGGTAGAAGGTGGGGTTAGTGTAGCATGAAGCTATCTGTGATCCTGACCCGCAGGGACTGCAGGCATCCGGGAATCAATAGCTGGGGTTAGTGAGCCATGCGAGGGTGTGAAATCAGTGAGTGAGGGTAACCTCTGGCCCCTGACAACCGGAGAGCGGATCGAGACCTGTAGTTATGTGCAAACTCAGGCCTTGGGTCTAGACGAGAGGGCATCAACATAATTAAACTGGTTAAGCACATCCAATGATTTGAGTCTCTCAGGACAATGCCAGACAGACAAGAGCACTCGGTGTAATTCCTCTGATTCACAGAACAAAAGCAGCTTACAATGTGCAATAAGCTTCCCCCGGGCAGTAAGACACCCACAAAGAAACACAGGAGAGCTCTGAACCCATGGTTACGCATGGAGTCAGATCTGGGCACACATCTCCATAGCTTAGACCCTGCAGGTAAGGATACCATGGCTCAATTCTAATGAAATCCAGAGATCTTGGTTAATCTTGGTGTAGAACAAAACTTTATTAAATGCAATCTCAATTTTTTTTCAATAAATTAACCATAACAGAAAGACTGAGAGGGACAGGAGACGCTCATAAAATGAATGGGAGAAATTGCAAGGCTCAAAATGGCAGCTGAATTGTCGTCTTTCAGTTAAAAAGAGTGTCACATTTTTCATATCGTTCCATCTTATGGTTGAAAGGAATTCAAATAAGTCATCGAAACCAAATCTTGAGATTTTGCACTACACAGTACCAGCTTGACTCGACTTGACTCGACTCGGCTCGCCTTTGTTTGGTTTTCCACTGTGTAAAAGTTGTACCTGTTCTTGCTTTCGGGTACTTTTTTTGTAGCACCTCCGGCGAGGTTCTGAGCGAGCTAAGGCGATACTAAAATGTCACATGAAAAAAACTGCTGATTGTCACGTGATCAGAGCGAATCGTCACCATTCACTGCGTCGGTTTGGCCAGAGATAGTTACTAAACTAACTAATATTATTATGGCAACTCGGAAGAATACGCTGTGGTCAAACGAGGAGGTGCAGACTTTCCTTTGTTTGATTGCCGAAGTGAGGATCCTGCGAGAGCTTGATAGGGCAACGAGGAACAAAAGGCGTCGCTATGACGACCGGGTACTATTTGTGGCGGTAATGTCTGCAATGGAAAACAGAGTCGAGGCGAGCCGAGTCGAGCTGGTACTGGTAATGGAAAAGCGCCATTAGATATTGTTCTAGTTTAGAACGCAAATAAATCTCTGACCCATCATCTTCTACCTCGTCTAATTTATTTTGCTCTACATACGTCATCTGGTATAATTGAAACAATTGGCGTTGAGCTACGTACAGGTGCATTTGATAGACATTCGTAGCACCCAATAAACGGCTCTAGGCATTCGTAAACCACGCCTCAAATATGAGAAGACTACCGACCTCCCCCCACTGATTTTCTCACACAAAAATCGCTGCAAAAGATGCTTTCCAACATGTTTTATCGTAGTTTTTGTCCATGTCAAGTCAATGGAGTTTGACAAAAACTACAATAAAACCTGTTAGAAAGCATCTTTTGCAGCGATTTTTGTGTGTGCATATCAGAGAACACCACCAGACTACCAATAAGTTTCACGTCACCATGCTTAGTTACAGTCTAAGTAGCAGACCATGTCATTCCAAAAGGAACCACTGTCTCCGTTATTTCAATAGGTGATATTTGTGTATAGCACAGCTGCTCGGCGTAACACACATAAACACATCCTGTGATCATTTTCCTACGTTCTTGTTTGAAGTATACAGGAAAGCTCCCCGCCACTGTGGTTAGGCTGACGCACAAGACAGTGGGTGTGAGAGACTCTGAACTCTGTTATCCTTCACTGACCTTCATGAGTGTATATATTCCTTATAAAGATATATGGATTTTATAAAAGAATGTGTGATCAATAACACAAATAAAGAATTAATCTAGAGTAACACTGGCAATCTATATGTATTAATTATTATTTTAGACTATTAAAGTATTTAGATTAAAGATTACATGCCCACTCTCCCACTCTTTCTAATGACTGTGTAACAGTCAGCAACAGCGCAGACTATCACAACACATGAAATTAGACATTATACAGTGTCTGTCAGTAAAGTTCAGTGTTCATGGGCATTATTCCTAATTTCTGCACACTACACCCCAACACATGATTGAAATCCAGACATCTGTCAGCCGTATGTCCGATGCATCTGCATTTCTACATGACACTGTGTGTGATGGTATCAGTCTCGCTGTGAAAGCTAACACTGCTGAATGTGGCTCAGGGCAGATGATAATGCTTGACAGGATGCCATAGTCTGAGCTCAGCGGGGCTCCAAAGGCCAAAAAAGGCTTAGACGCCTAAAATAGTGTTGCTCTTGTCAGACGTCATCCAAAACTGTGTGGCTGGCTGGAAAGAGCTTTTTTGAACGCTTCTGGCAACGCTGCATCTCAACTCACAGCATCTTTATTATGTGTGATTTTGAAAGCCTTCTGTGATGTGTTCTGTTGAACTCTGGGCCGATGGAAATGCCCACTTTATGACAAAGGATATTAAAAAGAGTTTGTTTCTGGCTAATGTCCCCAACATCTGAAGAGACGAGACTTTTTTTTAATTAGCAATTGTTAATTTCTGAACTACAAGGGCGATTTAGCATAGGAATGAAGAAATGGAGCGAAACGAAACAAAACAAAACAAAAGTTGCATCTGCATCAACTAAGACCCAATTGTTGGCGCTGTTTCACCTTACGAGACCAATTTCTGGAGTGACTTTTGTTTGCAAGGGCAAACAATATTTTACAGATGATGAAACCGAAAGAGGCATCTACTGCGGAGATGCTTTTAATATTCTCACAAAGGAAAAGAAAAGGGACATACATACTGGATTAGGGGAGGTTCTGCCCAGTTTAATATCAGCTCCACCATCTGTGACTGGACAATTTCATATTGATTCAATCATCATGCCTTGCTTTAAACATTTAATATAAAAAAGGGATCCACGGTGTGCTTCTAAGGGCATGACGGAAAGCTGAAGTGTCCCCGGCCCGCCGGTTCTGAGGATGTGCTTTTCTCAGAGGTCCTTAAACAGGAATGATTGAAGCCTTATAACAAAAAGAAATGAAAAAATACCGTCGGGTTTGCAAAGGCATCTGCTACAAAATATGAAATTCATAAGAGACAGTTTTCAATGTCAAGCCGGTGTTCTGTCGATCTGTCCTACCTTGTCAGATTTTCCTACCGTAGCGCAAAATTATAGCCATATCTATTGGTTCATCCTACCTCGTCGTAAAATCCTACTGAGCGTTTCTGCTTCGCGTCTGTGACTAGTACATTAAATATTTCAGTGTAACTTTGCCGAATTTTCTTATTAGGCTATGTTACGGTGATTTTACAGTGAAAAGTAAGTTACCTCTTCAGATTGTCCTATGAAATAAACGGTAGGATGATTTTACGTTGCAAAATACCTCATCAGATTGTGCTACCAGTATGAAATAAACGAGCAGTATGATTTTACAGTGCAAAATGCCTCATCAGATTGTCCTACCAGTATGAAATAAACGAGTAGTATAATCGTGTGTGTGTTTATATTTTACACCAAACAATCAAATCAATTCATGCCAATTCATCAATTTAATGTGAGAGTAAACAGTTCTCATTACTGCTATTATATCTTTGTATGGTAATAATTGACATAAATAGTGAAAAAAGATCTCGCGCAAGTAGTAAAATATTATGGGCGTGTTGTTCAGCGTGACAAAAATGACGTATTATTGATGTGCGCATGCGCAGTAAGCCTTGGTAGGACAATCTGACGGGTAGGATGGAATGTCAGAACACCGGGCGTAATTTGCCATGCATTTTGTATAAATATAGCTTAAAAGGAATGAAGAGGACAGCTTGAGGGCCACAAATATGTTGCAAAGATGTATCTAACAATTACCAAACCAAATAAGCCCTTTGTGAACATGCTTTGTGAGGCACATTGGGTCTGTATAACATTAAACATATAGCTTCAGCAGACCTTTGGCTGTATTGCACAAGCACATTTGCTTAATTAACTGCTGTGGTATTAGTCTACAGCATTATTTTCCATCTTTGCTGCTGCTCTAGAGGTCCATATTACCCAGATTTAGGAGGCACATTCATTTTTTTGGCACCACAAATAAAAAGCAAAAACAATGTGAGCTTCCATGCAGTTATTTGAGTATCGTTTCATGCCAACAGATCAGCAACAACTGCATGTGGCAAGACTCCCTACCCTCTATATGATTAACTTAGAATTAGATATTGAGCAGACATTAAAGTTTCATGCAGCTCAAGAGAAATGAGATCTGCTGACAATACGAATATCCTGAAAAGCACATTCGCTAAAGATCTAGCACAAGACATCTCGTCTCTAAATGCAGAAGTAAGACGCACTGAAAATGCCCCATCCTGCTCTAGTTTATTTCCCAGATGTGCACCCTGTGCCCTGTGTGAGTGCCCTGGTGGCCTTGACATGCAGGATGAAAATGTTTGTCTGAAGCCACCTGGTTTTCATCAGTACTGGTGTCCCAACGGAGCTTCTCATCCTGACCTGTCCAACACCTTCCCTCAGGACCTCGTCCCACACACAGAGATGTAGAAAGAGCAGTTTGAGGAAATGATGTCAACAGACAGGAAGTGATGCACTTTGAATGACATGATAGCTACTCCCTCCCTTTTCTTTTCCCGCTTCCTTTCATTTATCATTTTCAACAACAACAACAAAAAAAAAAAACACTTTGTATAAATGATCATGCAATACATCAAAAAAGCTTCACAGTCTTGGATTCCAGGATTGACATTGGCACTTCACCAATGCCTTTGCAGTAATTGTAAAATATTTTTTTCTTATTAACTCATGAAGTAGCCTAACGCAATATTTGTACTCTTAATAGCTTATCTTTCCCCACACATATGAACTGTGATCATGCACAACGAAAAAAAAGCTATTAATAAATGAAGAAAATATATCAGCCTCTGATGTACGTGGATTGATTGCACAGTTAAACCATCATAGTCGAATTATCTGTGGTGGTAAATTTGCCTCATTCACGCGTCTACTCGGCTAAACGCCTCAATCGGGCTGCAGGACATCTAGATGCACGTAAACACGTCTTTACGTTGACTTAACATTGAAATAACTTGCGCCAGATGCTCAAGAGTGAGCGAGTAATCAAAAAAAACTTTGCTTTAGCCTCAATTGAGTGTAACATCGTATGTGTAACTTCGGCCATTCAGTGGTGTGACTGGGACACTAACTTTGCTTACGATCATAGAAACAGATAATCAGATTGTGAGGTTTATTCCCGCTTCAGTAATATGCTGAATATGCTGCCGTCCTTTCGACACACAGCTCCACTGCCCAGCGGTACTGCAACCGTCTCGAAACTACTTGTGAGGTGACGATTGAGTTGAAAGGTGATTAAAGGGGTGATGAACTGAGAAATCAAATTTCCCTTGAGCTTTTGACCTCTAAAAGGTCATCATATTATAAGAATATCCTGTAAGTTTCAGAACTGAAAACATCCTTTGTTAGTCCAATAAAAGCTTTTATTGACACCAAGCTCAGCAAACGACTCGTTTTTCAAAGTGGGGAACTATGATGTCAAAGAGGATAAAACGTCTCAGGTTACGACTGTAACCAATGTTCCCTGAGAACAGGGAACGAGACACTGCGTCAAGCGCTATGGGGGGGAACGCCATAGCGCTTGAAGCAGTTCGAAGTTCCCTTCAAAAGGGAACACCACCCCCGCAGAAGAAGATCGTGATCGACGCCTACTTCAACACGGCCGGTTTAGCCCCGCTGACCGATTCACGCATTACACGCATAGCTAAATAACATAGGCCTACCTCGTGATGACAAACCGGATCGAGCTACCGAGCAATACAGAATATTGTGCAATGCCTGGTTGAGGAAGAAGACAGTCACAGCATAAGCTTCCTCTGGATTCCAATAGGAATGCAAAACCCACACATTCCCACCCACCTATTAATCCTTTAAAATAATAATTTAAAATTTTTTCTTCATCTTTTTTAATTGTCGTTACCAAAAACAAATATTACAATATTATATTACAAATCCATACTCAAGCTGTTTCACTCACATTTGTTTTGTTGGGAAAAGTTTAGCAAATGTCTTACAGTTCTCAAACATTGTGTTCTTTTGTTTAGCTATTGTTTGTAAAATCCCATTTTAACTCAATTAAGCGGCAGGGGGTTATGTGCAGCTTTCTGTTTGAAATAACATTTCATTTACAATTATCCTCACTAAGCTTTCCACTGCCAAATTAGAACCAAAGATTAGTCATTACAATATTGAGGATTTGCAATTGCGCACGCTATGCGTACCCTGTGTAACGGGATGCTTTGGGATCTGCCAATTAGACACCAGGGGTAGGAATGAGTTCTGCTCTTTATGAGTGGAAACAAGCCTAGCCACCCTAGATTTGCCAATCATCTCCATTTTTTAAGACCTCATTCACAGGCTCTTCTTAACCCTTGGGAGTCCTAAAGGACTTGCAAGTAATTCCACACTGATAAGCTAAAAAAAAAAAATACTAAAGTAACAATAAATTTCACCCAATTTTCCAGATCACATTGCTCCCTAATGTTAAGGGAAATGCCATCATATGCTCTTGAGCTTTGCCAGAGACACACTCATTGACGATTGTTGAACAAAAGACCAATCTGAGACCAAGACGACTGGAAAATCTGAAAAACTTTGTATGAGAATAGCATTAGGCTACTACAACTGCTTTGGCTTCTTCTGTGAATTAAAGAGACTGACTTGCTTTAAAAAGGTAAAGACATGCAGATATCTAGTTCTGCTAATACACTTTGACATTCTGAAGTATACGGCCCCATGATGTCCGGACGGAATCATTGTAATTGGCGGGGTTCTTCGAGGTTTAGCATAAGGACTTTAGCTGGAGCTCTCTAAAGCTCTAAACCATGACCAGTGGTCTTTGCTAACAGGCTCTCTGAGGAGCTTCTACTGTTTTTCATTTTATTGTATTTTTTTATTCTTGTATGATCTTAATAAATTGGCTGAGACAAGTGAGGCATCAGTCTTTCAGCTGGGAAGCACCTGACAGTAAGATTATTGAAAAACCAGGAGGATGATGGGAAAGCCATGCCCAATAGTAAAATTGTTTTATAACCATCTCCTTTTTTGGAGATGCTTGAACTGGACAGTGCATAAGGTGAAATAAATCATAGCACTATGGCTCATCCTTTGTAATTTGACACCACAGCATATTAAAAAGCATCCCACACCGAGCTTTATGTTCAGCTTGTCAAAATGTGAGTTATAGTTCCAAAACACAAAGACACACGGGAAAGCGTTTCTGCTTTTACTCAGACGAGAAGCCATGTTTCAGTCAAGTTTGTTTTCAGTAACATCAAAAACATGGCTGCCTTGTGGCACTGAAAACACCTCCTCAATTGCTTCTGTTGTCTCAGAATTGACTTTCGACTTGCCAGCACTTCAAAAGCACAAAAACAGGACCATGACTTTATGATTACGTCTTTTTTATAGCCTTGAAATGAGTCCCTGTTCCCCCTTGGAAAACTGCTGATTGTCAATAGGGGGCTTGTACTGACAATGTATATCTTTATATAGTTGAAGCTCCTCACCATATGTTTGCTCTGCTTTCAAAGAAGGGACCGTCTTTGGTGTCAACTGGGGCCCATGCAACATCTGTGAGCTATTACATTTGCCCAATCCAGCAGGCAGGTTAATTAAAATATGTCAGGTAATCAAGCTGCCGGAAGCCAATTAAAGTTGCGTGATCAGGGGTGCGTTTCCCAAAAGCATCGTTAGACAACAATGGCCGCTAGTTCTATTGAACTCTATTGGTAACGATGGAACTTGTGACCATGGTTGGCTTTGGGAAACTCACCCCTGGGCAGTTGTCTGGTCACATCTTTCAAAAAGATCAATTGTTTGTTCAAAGTCAGGTAATGAATTGCACCTCAATATTATGTGTGCACATAAATGGATTGGCTTCACACCAAGTGTAAATAGGGATATTATGGGATGGGATGTTGCAGGTGGGAAAGATGGCAGAACAGTTGCAGGGAGAAGACGCACACACATCTGCGAGTCTTCCCCCTGCGGCCACTTGGCTCACTCACAATCAAAATTCTGAATAGAAATTCAATGGCATCTGTGCCTATTGCCTCTAAAGATTTATGCTGACAGCACATTTGAATACGCATTGACCCAGAGACACGCATGCGATTAACAGGTGAGGAGAGGGGTGCAAGAGAGGTAGGGGAGGTAATATTGATGTCAAATGCAAGAATTCTCAAAATGATGTGGGGGAAGTATAAAACATAACATTAAATTACAGGAGCAGCTATTATTTGACCCATTTTTTCGTGCCAGCTATTTGGTGCCAGAACAGCCATTTGATGCCAGAACTAACAGATCTGAAATCAAAAGGAAAAAAAAAAACATAAAAAACTGTTTACGCCCATAATGAATTCGTAGATACAGCAGCAAAAATACTGACATTTCAGTAATAGTCAATAATGACTATTAAAAAGCCATGAATTTATATGAATTCTGTGAGTGATGTTCTAGTTCTGGATGCATTGCAATTCACATAAAAAAGCTAGAGGTACAGATGATGCTTTGTTAACTTTAAATAAGTGAGTAATAACTGAAGATAAGCAGAATACATTGGCATTTCAACTTGTAATATTTGGTTGAAATCCAAGTGCCAAGAAAGCTCAACAAAGCTTGTATTTGATCAGGTTAAATCACTTTGGTTTGAGTAAGAACATAACCGAAATGGTCATGACAAAAAAAAAAAAAAAAAAAAACAATTATAGAATTAATTAAAAAAAAAAAAACATGACCATGTTGTATTTATGTTTGTGCCCATGCTGTTAAAATTGTTGATTGTCTTTTATGTTGTACCATGTTGTATAGTGAAGCCAGAGACAATTGCAAAGTAAACTAAACAGAAAATAACTATTTAAAAATATATTCATACATATTGTATTATAGCTGAAAGAAGACTCCTATTACATTTTATATTAATTGCAATTACAAATTTACATTCATATTTCAATTTAATATGTTAAAAAAAGTTCAAAGGTGTGGTCAACAGCAAATTATTTTCTGCTTATGATATTGAATATTGGGAAATGTCACTGGTATTAGTACAGACTAATACAATTTAGGTGTTGTGACAACATTAGTTGGTGATGGAAACAAATTTAGGGGATGGTGGATTGTTGGACTTTAAGCACTTTGATCCAAAAGAATTGGATGAGGCTGGAGGGATTTGTGTAGACTTTAGGGCACTGGATTAAACGGAGCTATCTTCAGTAGCCCTTGACATGATAGTGGGTGGCCAATATAGCAACAGCCTGTGGTGTAGTATGTACCTTGGCACCCTGCCCTGGTCTCCACTAATGGCACATAGGTCCAGGATTAGATTTACTCAAGTAATCTTTATAAATTTGACAGAAGTGAAGAGATTATGCCAGCCTCCCCCAACCCTTGTTTTTCAGCAAGGCTCAGACGCCAAGTCTCAATCTCTTCTCTCGGAGGACTACCTGGCAGAGGTCTGGCACCGTTCCTCGGCTCGTGGCAGTCACCCCAGGGGGCAGAAAACTGAGTAGCAAAACAAGCTGTCCAATCCAAACGAAGTGCTCTATAAGCACCTGGGAGTATGGGAGCACGCTAGTCAAGGCTCATTAAAGGAATACATTAGTCCTTTCAGAACACAATGTTGCAAGGCAAAGCCTGTCAATCTAAAGGAGTCTGATGATAAAACAAGCTATGTTTGGTCCGATTTCAGTGTGAAAGAGTAACGGAAGTACTGTGTTTCTTAGCAAATTGGAGCCCGGAGAGACAGGCAGACACGGAGGTCTAGAACATGAATCAGTTCAGTTGACTACTTCTCCTTCCTGGATATTTTCCTATGCGGGTACGTTCATTGAAACCTCCAATGCCATGCTTTTGTAATGCCGGAAGGATGTAATGAACTGGCAGGAAAGGACTGTCTTTTTGGCATACAGCACTGTATATACCGAGTCCATAAACTCTACGAACAAGGCGGTTAAGTTCAGTAACCACATTGAGGATTTTGTATTTACAAGCCTGCATCCAGATTGGTTGATATGGAGCAAGATGTAAACTAACCAATATGTTGACTACAACTCTGCCAGGAAAACAAGTGTTTGAAACACGATAATTTAAAGTTTCCATTCCAAACAAGCCAAAGTGGCAAGACTTTATCAAGAATATCATCAAAGAGCCACATTTACTGCACAGTCTGATGCACATGGTACAGTATTAATGACCTCTAAATTATGCAAACTTGGTAGCAAACAAATGGAGAGCCTCATTAGCACAGCTAATTGTCCCATGTAATAATGGAAATTCCCATGCCTTCACTGCACAAAAGGTTTATTTGCCTTTGAGTAAGGAGTAGAAGAGTCCGATTGAATTTTTCGTCACAAACATTGCTTTGATGGCGCAACTGGGGATTTATCTGAAGATATCTGACAATTGATGTAAAGTTCCAGTTAAATCTGAGAAGTGAAGTGCAAATCAACTTCTCAGCTTACTTGAGTTTCCTGCTCCTCACGCTGAACTGAACTCCGGTTGAGACTTTCACTGAACTTCCTTCAGGAGCGTGTGGCTGCTTTCCCTACCTTCCATGCTGTTCAAATTAGAGCTGACGTCAGCACATCTCTGGGCTCGCTCCTGCTCATTAGAACAGTGCTAAAGGTAAATACATCCATTTATAAGAGGAATGTGCCTTCAGTTCATCATCCAAAGTCTAAATACACAAGGCCAACCCAAGTCTTGCCACCCAAACAAGCAAACAGTATTCAGCGATTACTCAAACAAGCATAATAAAGTGTTGCCTCGATAATAAAGAAGCATAAGCACACAGAATCATTATGTGATCCTTGACATTTTTTTTTTCCATACTTGTTTAGAGGTATCCCAACAGGGTTCAGCGCCTGCTTTGCATTTGAGAACTGACGATCAGGAATGTTCTACCACTGGGGAACTCATCAGACGTAACAAATCGCTGATCGGCTGCATGACTGTCTTACAGACCAGAACGAGAGGTTTTCATAAAGCTGGAAGTGACAGAGGAAGAATTGGAAATGTCCCTGTGACAGCTGCCGGAAACATTGCCAGTGGATGGAGACTGGTTTTGATGAGCGTCCCTCCGGGCTTCAAAACCACAGCCAGGAATTGGAAACAGGAGGTGACAGGCAAATTCAAGTGATCGACATGTGAATGACACAATCTAGTGCTTTAAGCATCAACTTCCTTTGAAGGAATGTCAGGGCTTCATTTAAATGATGGGATAACACAATGGAATTGACGAACAACCCCTTTTGTTGACATTTGCATGAAGTGAATGTCACTGCTTGTTGCACAACAAGAAGGAACTCTCACCTAAAATGCAAGTGTACCACACAATAGCTGCTGTAAACAGAATAGGAAATGTGAAATTTCATCAGGACAGTTCTGACAAGAGTTTTGCACCGGCAATCTAGAGTTTCAGTCAAGAGGATGCTGAAACACAATGAGACGGGATAGCTTGTAACAGCAGGGTTTGAATGAACATATAGTCTGTTATTAATTCAAAGCTGTTTACACAGAGCCAATCGACGTTTGCACAAGGCCTATCTAGCAATTAATAAATCAGATTCAGGCTTTCAGAAGGGAGGGGAGAGGTTGGCAGGGAATAGTTTGTCAGCTGATGAATAGTAACAAGCCCCAGCTTTTAAAGTCCACTGATAATAATAGAGTGGCGAAGTTGCGACGTCACTGTGTAGGCCAAAACACGGAAGTGAGTTAGCATTTTAGCACTACCGGTTCCCTCGTTCTAAAGTCTATGGGATTTTTGAAAGGGTTTTTGCTTAATTTGCCTGAAATAAGGTCTGTGGTGAACAAAGCCTCTAAATATTTTCACGTTTTGATCTGACATAGAACACACAGTTAAACTTTATGTCTGCTTGTGTTTTTTTAAAAACATTATATAGGCTTCAAAATGTATAAATTTTGGATTTTGTAAGATTATCTTGATAGACAAATTGTGTAAGGGTCACAACTCTTAGTTAAACACAAATCTTATTTTTTGCGATTTACCAAAAGTCTATGGGGAAAATGCATAGCTTTTCGATCAAGGGAACCCATGTGCCGCTAGCTTCAGAATTGTCCTACAAAGTGACGTCATCACTTCGGCACTCTATAACCCCTCAGATAAACTCTTGGTTGCTGCGTTTCAATGGCATGTCTAACTAAGCAGTCCATCGTTATCAATGTTCCGTTTTGTAGTCTTGAAAAGTTCAGCTAACCCACCCACATGCTAATCAAGACTATCTGAACTAGTAGTACATTAAATAGTAGGCCATGTCAAGCCTCTGATATACTACGAAATCGAAGAATACTACCTTTGGTCGATGATGATTATGTAATAAGTTTCCATTTCCTCCACATGGAAATCATCTCTGGTTCATTTATCCTGTTCAGTCTATTATGCAAACATAGGGGTCTGAAGCCCATAAATCACTTTAACAGGCTTCGATCATGTACTCAGAGCTACAGTGTTAGGCTCTCCGTTTTGTCAAGTTGCTCCCCGACACCTGCTCCTAATCACCATCAAAAGAATAACTTAGACGTGGCGACGTGTTAATATTTTAGTATTACAGGACTCCCCTACACTGCATAAATATTACTATGGTTGGGAAATAAGATATGCGATGGATAATGATGAATTCGTCACTTTACAGAGTGAAACCAGAGAACCGGTCTCTCTGAAGACCATTCTCAAACCTTCATCCTTTGATCCCTCTTACAGTGAGATGGACAGGCCTATCAGAAAGCACTGTAGCAGACGGTGAACAACCAGGACAGTGGCGTAATTCAAATCAAATAACAATAAGGGCAAGCATTTGAGATTGGTGAATGGTGTGGTTTGAATCAAAACCAGAAGGGACAAATTAAGGCATTTGAAGGAATATGAGAATCTATAAACCCAACACTTTGAACTATTGCAACCCTAAACTGAATGAAATGCATAAAATATTTGGTAACACTTTATTTCGATAGTCCACTTTAGACATTCTACTAACTATAAGTAACTTTTCAACTACATGTCAACTAACTGTCATTAGAGTATTAATAGACTGTCAGCTTAATATCTGCTTAACACTTTATTTTGTTGGTCCCCCAACAGCATGTAACTGACTATAAGTAACTTGGCGACTACATGTAAACTTATTCTCCTAACCCACAGCCTAACACCTAACCATAACCTAACAGTCTACTATAATATACTAATACTCTAATGAGAGTTAGTTGACAAGTAGTTGAAAAGTTACTTATAATTAGTAAAATATCTAAAGTGACTATCGAAATAAAGTGTAACCAAATATTTTTTTTCTCTCTTTCGAATATTTAGCGATGCACAAGTTCTAATCCCAAGTGGTCAGACAGACCGCCAAAGTAGGATTTACTTCTTTGTAGCACATTAAAAAAATTCATTAAAATGTGAGGGGGCACTGCAAAATAACAAATCCTTCAAAGGAAACAGATCAGGGGCTCCACCCTATCATATCAAAGTCTTGGTAGAGCTTTTCCACTGAGAGGTTCATTACGATGGGCGTCATTGTTTCTAAACTGCTCAATGTTTCCATAAGACCTCAGTGTGCCCGAAATCTGTTATCTTTTTTAATTCCATGCATCACATGCTATTGTTTAATCACGATTCTGTTCAAGAGGCAAAACAAAGATTAAACGAAAGGGTGGTGGTCTTGGCGGGAGGGAAGAAGGGCTGGTGGAGGATTAGTTTGGAGGGTGTTTGAATGTGCCTCAACCTAGTCCACAGATGTTCTGTATTGTAAAAGAAATGAGAACCACCTGCTCAATCAAAATGCATGAATGCTTTCCTTTTCAATACCCCCTTGAAATATTTGGATAATTTCTTTTATGTCTGAAATAAAGCAGAGAGAAAAACACATCACTTTCTGATGGTTCTTGAAGTACGTCTCTTTTAGTCAAGAAATGAATTGCTTATCAGCCTGCTCTGCATTAGTTCCAGTCCTTTTGAAACGATCCCAGAGCATTATCCACGCCAGACGACCTCTGATGAGCATCACAGTATCAGAAAGGGATGTTCCAGTGGCAGTCAATATGACCCTTCAATCCAATGCAACAAGACCTGTTTACCAACAAATAAATCAGAATGAAGTTGGACTAATCAGGGCTCGATTGTTTTTTAAGTGATACAAAGAAATATAGAATTCCATTGCCTTGTATCAAGGTAGGGAAGATTGAAGGCGTATGGAGAGATGCTGCACTCCATTAAATATAGGACTGATAGGACCTGTCATACACATTTAGCAAGGGAGCATCTGGACCCCAGGTGTTGAAGACCATATATGGGTCCTACCGAGTGTGCCTACACCAAAGAACACCCCCTGAGGTGGAGAAAGAGAGATGGGCATGGCTGCAGAGTCTGAGATTGGACAGCTTGAGTTATCAGAAGTGACAGGGCCAGCAAACCTCCAAGCTCTCTCAATTAAGCATGAGGCAAGATCAGAGCTCTCCGTTTCTCACTGTGGGCACTGGTTCAAGGAGATAAGACTGTACAGTAGCCAGTGTAGCAGAAGCAAAGACAGAAGACTCAATAGAACAACACACATTTATTGTATCACTTAATTTAGAAGTAGTTCGTTTTTGTCAAGTGAAGTGAACGATGACAGATGAATTGGAATGCAACATGTGAAAAGTCTCTGTTCCTGAGTGTTAGGATGATAAATGATAAAATTGGTGAAAAGCATTGTAACTGCTCTTGGAAATAAGAATCCTAGAGAGTGAAAAGTAAATACAGAACATTGTGAGGTAACAAAGCTGTGAACAGAGGTGTTAGTTTACCCCTTTCATCACAGTCCCTTTAACGTGACCCTTGGGGCACCACAGAGTTTGTGAATGTGTTGGTTTAGGCAGAGTTCCCAAACACGTGTTACTCGCTATATATTTGTGAGGTGCCTTAAATTTTTCTATTAAGGGGTAACAAAGGTCTTCACATGCACTAAAGCTATCTGCACACATGATGTATATATATAATCCATGGGTTTGTGTGAAACACAACAGTTCAGAACTCTAGGTGAGGACACAATAGGGTGTGATGAATGTGCAGGTATAATGCTTAAGGGAGTGAAAATCCTGCAGGACAAATGTCTCAACTGCAATTCACTTCAACTACACATCTAGTAGAATTTCACAACCACCAAAGAAGTATATTTCTTTCAGCATGTTCTTATAATCCAGCTGTTTCCAATAAAATCAACACCTTAGTATTTGGTTAAGCATTGAGACCTTTCCTTTGGATTAACCTTCTCAGAAACGGGAGTCATAAATTTTACTGAATGACTAACTAGAGCAGAAACTAACGAGAGCAGATAATCTGAGTCTTTATTGATAGACGAGCTGCATGGCTCTTTTATGGCATTTCCAAAATCGTAAAATCAAAGTAATACTCATTCTTTTGATGTCAGCCACACAGATGCAGACAGTAAACACCACCATATGCATCAACTGCGAATAGTGTCGTAAACATCACTCATATTTTTCATATTTTTGTGCCTTCTTTGATATGTGGTCACCCAGACGTGATGGCAACGTTGAAACAGGCGCTTATAAAAAGCAAATAAAATTCAAAAGAAGCTTCCTGGCATCCCACACCTCCTACTGTTGTGTGAATAAGAGAGGATCCCGGACGAGGCCGAGCTTTTAACACAACACTTTCAGATCAAAGGCCACAGCAGAGCAGCTGTGAGTTTCCTTAACCCTGAGCGCTCAGGCCTGACCCATCCACACTGACAAGTGACTCATCTATCCGATCTGGGAATGAGATGCCTCTTGGAAGAGCATCTAAAACCTTCACCCTTAAGGCCAAGGGTCAACGGCACTTTGAAGCAATCAACGGCAGTCTCCGTTTGCGGGAGTCTCGCTTTGGCACGTTCAATCAAGCCTGTCTGGATGGAATTAGGTGGCATGGGATTGCAGGAAACACGGTGGGGTTTGTGTCCGGATTGATTAAACGGGGGTCAGATGAGGTGTTTGACTAGACAAAGTGGCTTCGATCTGTATGTACTCTTCGATCTGACCAGCAAAACTACCTTCATACAGGTGGGGAGCTACCTCTGGGTGGTCTTCAACTTCATCTAAATTCCATCACTGTTGCCTCAGGTGCGATGGTGAGTTATTTTAGTAAGAAATGCCAGATATTAGCACCCAGCTCCCACTATTTTGTAAATTATTACCCCATAAAAGTAGGTACCCAGTGACAGCTGAAAGCGAACATTTGTTTTCGACTACGTTTTAGGGGCCATATGTTTCTCATTCGTTGATACACACTCAAGAGCATTTCAACATAAAAAATAAAAAAGTCCCAACACAAATATTTCATCATGGACCTGGCATGTTTTGCAACAGACCTGGAACAGTGACTGATGTCAGCATACCAGAGGAAACCTCACAAAACAAAGGAGTGAAACATTTGGCATACAAAGAAAGAACCATTGAGAATTTTCAATTCCATATTCATTTTACAAAAAGTAGTCCCGCTAGGCTTACCGAAGGGCCTTTCAGGCCAGTGCCATTTCTGGCCGGTCGTACAGTGAGAGCGGAGAATGGGGCTCTGTATCGCTCACGGAAATGGGCTGTCTCTGTCTTTACTCTCACACCTAACAAATCAACCTCTCTCGGAGGTTTATCCCAGATTTCTTCTGACCGCTGTTCAGATGTGGCGTTGTGGGCAGGATTTAGGGAGGTCAGACACTCAGCCACAGCACGGTGTGAACAAGCGGCAGCTGCTGCAATGTGAGTGATGCTGGGAGCTTCTGGACAAGGTGTTTAGGACTCGACGTCGCCTACTCGCACACACATCGGCTATGAATGAAACATTAAGCCACGTGCTGCCGTTCCCTTTCGCTGGAAGGGGATTTCAGGACTTTGAGTAAGGTGGACACAGTCTTTATTCGATACATTTGACTCACAGACTGACATACAAATGTGCTCAATCTGGTTTGTGGGGAACAAAAAAAAACAGCTGGCATGTTTACAGGAATGGAAATAAACACCACATAATTGAGTTTGTGTGTCAAAACAGGTCACAGATTTTGTTCATTTCTACAATATCACTTCCATGGTAAGTGCAGCAGAGAGAAAAGGGAAAAGGAATTTGGGCCGTTCTTGCTTTTTCAAAGATCAATATGTTTAATTACAGATATTAAAAAAAAAAAAAAAAAAAAAACAGAAGAAAGGAGCTGTTGGCTTTTTTTCTTGTACAAACACCTGGCAAATAAATTTGCTAGTATCTTTTATTAAATTACTCTCGGGATTCGGCTCAGTCTCATTAAAGCCTGGCTGGGGTAAAAAGCGGGTACTGATGTATTAAAAACCCTCTTACCATGCAGAATAAAAGTGGCAAGTGGCACCGCCAAGTAATTATCACAGCAATAATAATCTGCTTAATACTCCACACAGTGAAAGGAGATGAATCAATTTCCATGTCTTATCTTCTTATTAAGAGATAAAAGATGCAGGAAGCATTAGCCATGTAGAGGCTGGGCCGGAGTGATTAGGAGGGATTTGATGGGAGCCGGGAAGAATAAGGGAACCGTACACTTCCAAGAACAACTGATTAAGGTCATTAAAATTCTAATTAAGAGGGGGGATGTAGCCACACAGGACAATTCTGGTTTATTCTCTTTAGATCATGTTTTGTTGGGTTGGCCTTCACGGGGCAGACAGCCTTAAGAAAAAGCGCTTCCCATTTCCCTGCATCTGGAAATCGAATTATTTAAACCCAGCTGTCATTAAACTGGTGGTCACCAAACCACTGAGGTCCACGGACACATAGAGACAGACAGAACCTCTGCTGCTGTAATCGAGTTGGCTGTAATTTCGCTCAAACATCACCTTGAGAATTAAGCAGCAGAGGAGTTGTGTAGTAAATTGTTGTTCCAGAGGCACCGTATATAACTGAGGTCGCTGATGGGATGTGGCTGTTAACTGTCAGCCAGTCGGCAGCTGGTTTGTGGGGGAATCCACAAACTATCTAAGCTGTATGTGTCACTGTAATGTCAAACAATTTCAACACATCTCATAATCTGTCTGCCTGCACGAGTGTCAGAGGCAGATGACAGCGTGTGTTCAATTTATCAGCCCATAAAGCTAAAATAACCATATAAGCAATTCGCTACAGAGCTCTGGCATTTTTTTTTATCACATTGAACAAACTACAGCAGAAATAGACCTTTTTTAATGATGTATTATTTAGTTTAGCAGCCATGATGAAAACTATTTTCATATAATATATTTATTTCATAAAATATTTGATCAGAATAAACTATTCTAGAAAACCCTGCGATAACCTAGAACAGACCATTAGCAGTGTCCAACTAGGTTTGTTCTCATGGGTGCAAATACCAAAGGGGGTCGCTAGAGACAGGTCGCCCGGTGACGCTCAGCTATGCCTGCGTTTGGGCTGAGAGGTCAAAGGTCACTCGGCTCACTCACAGGCTCTCGTCAGGTAGCCATCAGCACAGCTTCAAAGCTCCTCCTGCCCTATTATGTCCCTGTGTCAGTCAAGTGTCAGTTTTAACAGTTCTCATTAAGCCAAGAAGCTGATTTACTCATGATATCAAAACAGAGAAACCAATTTATCTCTGCTTATAGCCTGAACTCATGCTGGGTGCCCTAACACTGATTCGAACCTGCTGGAAAAAAAAAAATGTAAACTCCAAAATCATGTCAGATCATAGTGAACTGATTTGAGTGTTATGAAAACGTTCATATTAAATTTTAATCTTTCGGAAGCTCGACCGTGCTGCGTAAGAGTAAAATTAATCTCATTGGTTCTTGCAGAAGCTTTTAGTTTTGGGCCATTTAAATCATTTAACGTCAACAAAACAAATATTATACAAAATACCAATTTGTATTATAATATTTAACCTTCAAATGGTCTTCGTTTCCTGTTTACACTTCTGGGTTTGGGGGTCTATACGACCCCAACAATTGATTGAGTAATTATACAAAAAACATACATTTTTAATCATACAAATAATATATATTTTTTTGTTTTGTTTACTTCTCATCTATTCATTAATGATGTGTTTTTAGAGATATTTTGTAGCCATATACCACAGAATTCCTCAACTACACCATTAGCTTGCATATGATTTTTTTATTTTTATTTTTATTTTTTTTATGATTGCATTTATGCTCTAGTACTAGGCCTTCATTTCTGTGTAAAAATTTTCCGATTTATGCCGGATTTTCTTTTTTCTTTTTCTTTTTTTTCTTTTTTTTGTGATGACACATGAAGAAAATATATTTCGCTTTTTTCACATTTCCCATTCATTTCAATGTGGGGTTATATTGACCCTGAAGACCAGAAGTGTAAAGATTTTTTTTTTTTTTTTACATACCTTCAGAACAACCGAATCAAGCCCAGTTTTTTTTTTTTTGTTTTTTGTTTTTTGTGTACAGATAGATAATGTATGAAAAGTCACAAAATCTTATTCCACTGAGATGAAGGGAACCTTGTTTTTTATTAAGTAAAAGTCGATTGGGGTCATACACCATGACCCGATTAAGGGCTACTTTATATATCAAATATATTCATATTTATCAGTTATATATTTAATAATAAATATACATTTAAAAATATAATTTTTAATTTAGGATAACATTTCCTGTTTCTCTTTTCATTCTGACCTCATCATGTTCTTGTATGGTTACGTGAAATTTATCCACTTAAAGATTAACTCAAAACTCTCACTCAATCTTCAAATCTGTGGTGTTAAAGGCACACTATGCAAGATTTATACCTTTATATAACAGCTTTGAAATCATTTCGATGTTAAACAAACGAAAAGGGCGAATAATCCCAAGAGCAAAGCAGCAATGCAGGTTTAAGAGGTGGCGACCCACCAAATCTTGCGAGAATCACGACTTGATTCACGGTAAAAAAAATCACATACATCAACAACATGTTAAGCAGCCTCTATGGAAGACACTAGCACGCATTTCAGACGTCGTGAAACATTACCTGGTCAGTACCATCTCCGGCACAGATAGACTTGCCTGTTCGATGTCCGACGCTTCCATCCAACTGAACAGGTAAGCTTGTGCATTGCATTTATCTTTTTTTTAATTTGCATTTGGAGGTATTCAACCTCATTATGTGGTCCTCTTTCCTGACCCTGATTTAAGGCCAACACATCCGGTCTTTCAGTGTAATCGGTGTGGAAAAGAAGTTATCAGTTAGGTGTTGATAGAAAAGGATCTAGTGTACGTATGCTGACACCTGAACAAAGAACAATCCCAGAAATCCTTCACACTCATGCATTTGTGCACACAAAGCCTCTTCGGAGATCACAGTGAAACCATTATACAAAATCATGCAGCATGAGCCAGGAGACATCATTCTATCAAAAAGCTTTACTAAATGTTTAAAGACATGCATTGTCTGGAAAACACAGCCTGCTGTCAAACTACGCAACCTCTGACATTCTCTTCTGACTGAATCAGCGGTCTCTTACCAGTAATAAAGTATGCTGGATACGAGAAAAGCCAATTTTTACACACAAGTCTTTTACAGCATGCCTACGAGTATTGTAGATCTTATCTCTGAAGATACCAGTCGATTCATACAGATCTGAGTAACATCTGCACTCTATTGGGAAGTTCAAAAGACTGACACTCACAAATATGCTTTATGTCCTTAATAAAGCCAAAAGATAATACAGCGAGCTAATGATTGACCGCTAACTCTAGTTAACAGCAGGAATTCACTAACAAGTGCTCATTGTACTGGCTCTCATTAAAGGTTATCCCAGGCAAATCAAACATTTATCACATGTATTTATGACTTATATATTCCAGATGGAGATATTATCAGATTTAGAGCTCTAATGTAGTTAAGTGATATATTTGTAGTGTGTTCCTCAGTGCCGTGGAAACATGCCGAACCTGTTAAAAAGACAATCTGTTGAGACAGATAATGTGAATACACACTTGTGTTCGTGAAAGAGACCGTAAAAAACCCTGAAACTCAGTTAAGTGTCCTGAGATAGGGAAGAACATTTGGAATAGACATGTATGCCAGGGTTTTGATGTGACTCACTCTAGCTCTCTCCAAATTGGGAGTAAATATGAACACTTGACCGAGGGCCAGCATAATTCTGTGAAGGAGTTACATCTGTGCATCTAGTCTCATTAAGAGTGTAAAAAACCTGCTAGCACAGACACTTGACTGTTATCTCACCACGGAAGGAAGAAAATGGGCTATCTGAGAAATAATAGTCAATTCTAGACAACGAGGATAAATAAAAATAAACGCTGATGTTATTCTGCCATTTATCTTGACACCTGATTTTTGCTGTGTTACAGGTATACATAGCAACAAAAAAAAAAATTCGGTCATTATTTACTCACTAATACAAACTCCATATTCAGTATAATGTGAATAGGGAGAGATATGTATCAGCAGAAGGGAAGATATCATTTAATAACGATTTAATTCTGGTCTGTTTGTGTTGTGTTTAGGCTTTTATTCACATAATGTTTATATGTGAATAAAAGCCTAAATTCAATCAAATTAAATAATTAAAAACCTTCCGCTAGAAAAAAAAATTCCCTGACAGTGAACAGAAACAACGTTCCAATGTGTAATATGAAAGCTCAAGGATTGGAACTAACCGTTTTATAATATAATATACACTTTTTATAATATAATTTTTTTAAGCAAGTTGGCATAGAGGTAAAACCAGGGAGAAATAAACAATGACATTTTGTTAATGTGATGTTCCTTTTTAATTACAGATTGTAACCAAAAGGTTGCACATTCAAACTACAACACATTCGACAACACATTTATGGCTTTCAGTTGCATTCAAAAAAGCTCACGCAGTGATCCATTCAAGAGTCTCATGCTCGTCCTCCCTCCCCAGAAGTAATGAAAAACTCTCGTTGCATTTTTGTTCCAATTCCTCCGACTGCCAGCGCTCTTTACTCAGGACCATTCACCATAGCAACACCACACAGTGTTTGTTTTCTCACAGGAAAATAAACCATCGGCGAAAATATTTGTGTCTTTGCAGAGCCGCCCATCTCTGCAGTCAACAGGGGGCCTATCTCCACAATCCTATTTGTTTTTGCCCAAAGCTAATATTTAAATGAATTCCTCAGAGAAATAAGCAGGGATGTACAGTACATCATGCGGTTATATCTCTTAGATACTCTGCACAAAAACATTCTCATTGTAAATGTTTGGATTTCCACCAAAACATGGCGATCTGGCAATGCATTGCTGCGGTTTCTCGTGACTGATCTGTCAGCCCCCCCTCGCTGGAGGCAAAAAACATTTTTACACAGTCCAACTGTCAGTTTTACGGCGCCACATCTGCTTTGAGAGACCGAGTGAGGTCTATTTATTATTTATGGTCATCCTCTTGATCGTGAATGTGTTTCACAAATATGTGATGGTTTATTCATTAACTTAATGAATGTGTAGCTGTTTTCGTTCCTTTCAACTTCATCACATTCCACAACAATGGGGAATTGAGGCCGAAAGGCTGTAAAGTGTGGCATAACCCACATCGCTCGCATTCCTTTAAGCTCTTTTGTTGTTCGAGGTGAGGTGTTTTGGTGACACAGCAGGTAATCCAACTGCTTGGGGCTAATTTTAACAAGGCTTCCTTCAATACAGCAGCGCTTAAGTACCAGACCAAGAGATGTGGGACAGTGCAGTTCAACTGGAAGTCAAACTATTCAAAAAACGAAACGGTCAAGCGCAAATATGCTGCTGATACAGACGTGACCTGCATTCTAATAGCAATCGAATCATTTCTGTTCTGTTATTAGCACATGGGTTTAAGCAAGTCAAACGTGTAGAAGTGGGGATTTACGATTGCAGATCTACATCAGATTCCATCACCCATGGACACGGACAACCCTGGGCTGAAGACTTCTGACCTTTGAGGGAACTGGCTTGAGGAAGTGAAAAATGGCTGTTGAAGATTAGGTCACAGGCTAATCCAAAGACAGAGATATTGTGGCAGTTAATCTAATAGGCTTCAAATGGTTCAGCAGAAGAGCGAATGTTCTTGAGGGAAAATGTTCTCTTTGGAATGATTGCAGCCTATAATTCACACGCGGCGCAAAAGGACACCTGGACAGACCAATACATAAATCAACTGGGTTCATGACCTACTGACCTTTATCAGAGGCCACATTCTTTACAATTATCTTTTTTTTATTTCGTAACTTAATTTTTTTTTCCCCTTAAAGGAGTAGTTCACTTTTAATAAAACTTTTTTTTCTGATAATTTACTCACCGCCATGTCATCCAAGATGTCCATGTCATTCTTTCTTCAGTCTAAAAGAAATTAAGGTTTTTGATGAAAACATTCCAGGATTTTTTCCATATAATGGACTTCATTGGGAACCAAACGGTTCAAAGTCCAAATGAGAGTTTCAGTGCAGCTTCAAAGGGCTTTAAGCAGCACCAGACGATGGAGAAGGGTCTTATCTAGCGAAACGATCGGTCATTTCAAAAATAAATAAAAAAGTTTAAGTTTTATTAGCACAAATGCTCGACTTGCTCTTTTTTGTGATGAGCATTCGTGACTCTCCTGTAGTGTTAATTTTACCAGCCATTTTTAAATTTAGTTTCAGTTTTAGTCCAGTTTCAGCATCGCTTGTTAGTTTTTATCACATTTAGTCGACATCATCCCATTTTTATTTAGTCTAGTTTTAGTCGACTATAAGTCGAGCATTTTAGTCTTTATTTTAGTCCAAGAAAACATAATTTTATTCGTTTAGTTTTAGTCAAAAAAAACTGTCAACATTTTAGTCTAGTTTTAGTCAGGACATCATTTTAACCTTTTACTTTTTTGTCAGCAGATAATATTAAACATTTCCTAAAATTATTTCACATTTCAACATTTTCTCTCATCTTTTTGATAAAAAACACAATTTTAAGGAACACATGCAGACATGGAAGATGTACTGACAATATGTTCATATTTATTTTGAACATTGTTAAGGTTCAAAGACACAAACACAAATGCTTGCATTAAAACAAATAAAATACACCTGACAAAGGAAACAAATAAATAAAATAAAGTGTATTATGAACTTAACACAAGTGCTGGCTGTTTAAAGCTAGTTCACATAGAATAATAAAATAAATAGATTTGAGGTCAATGTTGTGAAAAAAAAAAAAAAAACTCCAACTGATACAACAAAAGTGCTTTCCTGCCAGCTAGTTCACATGGTATATAAAGGTACAGTATTTAAGGTGAAACAAGGCATAGCTTGCTAGAACGTATGAAATCTTTTTAACTAATCTTTTTAAAGCGTCTGTCTGCTTTAATCAAATTTAACTGAAACTATAATTGCCCGGCCAGTATAACATATCTAAGTGAGCATAAATTTAACTTCACATACAATTCTATCAACAAGTGGCTACGGTCGCTACGTGCTAAGAAGCTAACGTAACATAGCCAGCCTGGATACTAAATGCTATGAAAGTTAGCCATCATTAGTTAGTTTATCATTGTAACAAAATGTGTCCATATATCACGTCTCTTCTTTCTCACGAGCCCCGTGCAAAGCATGTTTTACTTTTAACCTGTCGCCGCCGCCTCACCGTGAATCCAGCTCCTGTCTGCTCCATATGTTGTGTAGGCTACTCTGACTGTGCCCGCCCGCTCCAGGTTTGAACGTGGGTGTGTGTGGCGGAAGAGCTGACGAGGAGGAGGCGGAGGAGGAGACAGTATTTGACAAAACCATATCATAGCTATGTGTAATTTTCGTCTCGTCTTTGTTCGTGAACTAAAATGTCCATAGATTTTAGCCCAGTCTTTATTTACCGAACTGCATTTTCGTCTCGTCTTTATTAGTCTACGAAAATTATTTCTGATTTACTCCCAGTTATTGTTTATTAGTGGGGATTTTAGTCTCGTCTCGTCTAGTTTTCGTTCGGTGAAAAATGTGCGTTGACGAAAATATTTTCGTTTAGTTTTCGTTAACGAAATTAACACTACTCTCCTGTTTAAACTCGTTCATCAAAATGAACAAATCTTTTTTCGAGTCATGACTCGAAGGGTCCTACATAAGACACTTATTCATCGTCTGGTGTCGTTTAAAGCCCTTTGAAGCTGCACTGAAACTCCCATTTGGACCTTGAACCATTTGGTTCCCAATGAAGTCCATTATATGGAGAAAATCCTGGAATGTTTTCATCAAAAACCTAAATTAAAATTCACCCAAAAAGGAAAATTCTGTAATTAATTACTCACCCTCATGTCGTTCCAAACCCGTGAGACTTTCGTTCATCTTCAGAACACAAATTAATCTCTTTTTAATGAAAACTGAGAGGTTTCTGTCCCTCCATTGACAGCCACGCAATTACCACATCGTAAAACTAATCCTAATTGAGTTTTTTCGTCCAATTTTTCTGAAGAAACTCGATCATTTTATTTGTTGAACGGACTGAATTTAGGCTTTAATTCACAAAATAAAATCCTTTTGAGGTTAACTGTCCCTTTAAGAACTTCACTAGATTGTTTCTTTGGAAGACTTTCATTAATACAGCACCAGAAGCCTTGCTGAGAACAGAGGTTTCCACTCCGTCTAGATATAATCATTTTCTCTTGCACAGTAACTTCCTTCCCTGGCAAAATAGCAAATCTATTTGGACTTCTCATATAGATGATACACTGCACTCTGAAAACCTACACCTGTTTCCACTTGATTTGTTTTGGAAACAGCTTGAAACATATCTTCCAGCACGCAGCCCAATAATCTACAGTCAAGGTGAGTTGGGGGCTTCGGCGAAGTCCTGCCATCACAGAAGAGCCCCTTTGTCCCCTCCCCATCTCAGGAATGCTGGGCTGATGGGAATCTCTCAGCGTGAGGCCACATTCCAGTCAACTCGTCCCCAGCACACCTGCAGGGCACCTGGGGTCAGCATGCATCACTGGACACAGGAACTGGAATTGACAAGCTCTACCTCCAAATCCTCCCGCTCCACTCATCCCAAAGTCTACCAAACTCACAACAGCAACGTGAAAGCATTTCCGACTGAGTTTCTTGGATCTTCTTGGAAATGAAGAATCATTTTCACACATGAATTGGCACCTCTGGGTCCAGACCTTAAATTCAGTGAAAGTCTTTGGGATGTGCTGGACTTTTGCATTGTCTGTCAAAACAAGATCTTGACCAAAAATTGATGCACTTCTTGTTGGAAATAACATCCCTACAATTAGTTCCATCAAGAGGTGCATACATTTTTGAATCTGCAAATAATGACCATGATATGTCAAGAAATGAAAAGCTACACACACCCATCAATTTGGGTTAAAAGAACTGTTGCCAAACATTTAACATGCTAGAAACATAATAATCACTGCCATAATGATCCAATCATAGCATTTGCCTATTTATTTTGGCCAGGCAATGTAAATCAATCAATAATGTCAAACATGATTTGAAAATATGTATTTTAAATTCAACTACCTTTGACTTTGTCATGTAGAAATGCTAACCAGATTATAACTACATTTCATTAAATCATTAGGGCTTTAAGTGACCAATGTAGGCTGGGATGCTGCAGCTAGTTAACCGGTTTCATTACTCATGACCTGACTAATATTTTTTCCGCGACAGTCCAACTGCTCAATAGGATCCAATATGCTACAGGACAGAGAAACCGCAATGTCAGGTTTTCTCATCACATCCTAGTCTTTAAGATATACTATACTCACACAAAACGTTAAACCAGGGGTCGGCAACCTTTTTGATATGAAGTGACATTTTTAATTCATTTTGGAAATCTCTGTGTCATACTATATTAAAATAACATCTTATTCTTTCCAAAGTGCTATTCTGATAGCAAAAAAAAGCGGACTGAAGTGTGTCACCGCCGCAGCAATGCCGTGAATGTTATACTATGCTTCCCACCCGAACCACTAAAGTAAAAACAACTGGATCCATTGTGATTTTTATTCCTCATGTTTTTACTTAAGTGGCTTAATGTATAGAATATCCCACATTCAGTAAAGCCTCGATTATACTTCAGTTCGGTTGCGTACACAGACAACTGCGGACTACGACTATTCATATTACTGAAAGTGTGGGGTCCGCTCCGTGGACGTGTGCCACACAGATCTT
Source organism: Pimephales promelas (assembly GCF_988280905.1). NCBI lineage: Eukaryota > Metazoa > Chordata > Actinopteri > Cypriniformes > Leuciscidae > Pimephales > Pimephales promelas. Next base: position 17,348,416 of record NC_142777.1, read on the forward strand.
TCTCCATATAATGGACTTCAATGGGAACCAAACGGTTCAAGGTCCAAAAGACGCTTTCAGTACAAACTGCAAACTGTTCAAAGGGCTTTAAACGATTCCAGACGATGAATAAGGGTCTTATCAAGCAAAACGATCGCTCATTTAAAAACTAAATAACAAAGTTTAAGTTTTATAAGATCAAATGGTCGCCTTGCTCTGTTCTGTGACGCACGTTTGTGACTCTCCTGTTCGAAATCTTTCATCAAAATGAACAAATCTTTTTTCATGTCATTTTGTTCATTCAACTCGTTCCAAACGAATTGACTCGGGAAAAGATTTGTTCATTTTGATGAAAGAGTTCGAAAAGGAGTCACGAACGTGCATCGCAGTACAGAGCAAGGCGACCATTTGAGCTTATAAAACTTAAACTTTTTGTTTTTTTGTTTTTTTATGAGCGATCGTTTCACTTGATAAGACCCTTATTCATCGTTTGGAATCGTTTAAAGCCTTTGAACAGTTTCCTGACTGCACTGAAACTGCCTTTTGGACCTTGAACCGTTTGGTTCCCATTGAAGTCCATTATATGGAGAAAAATTCAGGAATGTTTTCATCAAAAACCTTAATTTCTTTTCGACTGAAGAAAGAAAGACATGGACATCTTGGATGACATGGGGGTGAGTAAATTATCAGCAAAAGTTTTTATGTTTCAAAACTGAACTACTCCTTTAAGTGTGTTGTTATCTGGAGAAGAACCATAACCTTGTGGTAGCACCCTGGCATATAACACAACAGCACTTCTGGCGCCCTTAGTTCAAGTCCTGGCAAGTTCTAATTTTACACCCTGACTAACATATTTCTAAACTAAACAATGAAACTGAAACTGTAATCCCAATATTCCTTTCCTGATATTTTCACTTGTGCCGATGTCTACTCTTATCTAAGGCTGCCCACCTCAGTATTTAACAGTTAACAGCGAAGATACTTGGAAACCTTGTTAAAGACCTCCATGCGATGTGATTGCCTGAGTGAAAGTGAATGACTGCTGAAAGATGAAGATGGCTGCCCTTATTTTCCTTCCCACATAAGGACGTATAAAAGTGAGGGTGTAGTGCACAGTAATGCACTACATGCTGAACAGATCATGTGTCAGATGAGCTCTTCGTGCCATCGTCCCCCACACAAGCCACTCCGTTTTTGTGACCTAACCGCACCGAGAAACATGTTTTTTTGTGGGAAGCAAAACGATCCTAGTGCAGAACAACAGGCTCTTACCGCAACAGCTTACGGCACAATGAACACACCTGGGCTGTCCTGGTCCACAACAATCAGTATTTATGACAGCCACCGTTGAAACATGCCCACCCAAATGAGGCTTAACAGTTTGGTGGCCCAGCAAACAAGGGTGTGCTATCACTCTTTCCCACCCCTGGAAAATCATTTGCTGGAGGAAGTTTGCTCACATATTGAAAACCAGCAGCCATTTAGAGCTCCGTGCTTTCAGAGCAAATAGGAACAATGGACATTTTTGCAGGGGTTGACCAGCAAGGTGAACAAATCTCCTTCTTCTACACAGAAACAGCCTCCTTTCCTGCTCATTAGAGTTGGGAAAACTCAAACAGCCCTGCCAGGGCCTCTACAGCCCCAGAGCCCAAAAACAAACAAGCAGCGAGAAAAGAGAAAGAAAAAAGAAAAAAGCCACTCAGTCGTTTGACAAGCAGTTTGTTTTCCCTCTGTGGAGGAGACAGAAGTCCCAATCAGCTCTAAGTGCGGACACAGCTGCAAAGATGTGCGGGCTGTTCTGTTGTGTGTGGATTTGTTCTCTAGATGTGTAACTAGCACCCTACTGGCATGGGAGGGGTTCAAACAAAAGGGTTTTAAGGGCAAAGTTAAATTGAGCGCTTTTGTAAAGATCCAATAACGCTACCTCACAGCATGAAAGATGGTGTTATTGGCCACTCGCATGCTGATCTCTTATGCTCTTTAGCTTCGCATACGAACTACAGGAGCCAGGTAAAACCCAAATGGGTATTAGCATTCCTGCTATGGGTTTGGAAGCAAGAACAACTAGTTTTAATCAACTCCCAAAACAAAACCGTCTCACTTTCCATTCTCTGGAGCGATTAAAATCCCATGGCCATGCACCATCTAAGGGGCCATTTACACGACAACTTGAAACTGAAGATTTTGTATGCGTTTTGGCTGTTCATTTAAAGGAGAACTCTGGCGCAAAATGAACCTTTGGTCTTACACATTGGTACATACTAGGGGTGGAGCCGAATCCGAATACGGTATTCGGAAAGGTACAAATAATGTGTTTTTTACGAATACTTATTCCGAACAAATACTTAAAAAAATATTTGTATTCGGGAACAAGAAATACTTTATATCAAAAAGCTGCGTTCCTCACGAGACTGCAGTGCGCGAGTTGAGTGAGTGACGTTCAGGAAGAGGTGACTGACACAGGTTGCTCCACACAGCAACAGAGGCTCGGCTGAGCGAAAAAAACACTTAACTGCATCACTATTTTTGTTTAATAGATGTTTGTACCTTAACTATGTTCCGGTGGCAGTTTATAACTTTCGGGAAGCGGAGTTTGATCGGGAGTATATTCCATTATTGACGTCTGCAGACGGGTTCGCTCTGTTTACGTAGCTCTGTTAGCTCGGTAACGGTAATTATTTGTTTCATGGCTTGATTGAATTCCAATGTAGAATGCGGTCTGTTATTATAACAGGCCGCTGATTATAAGTATAACACACCGTTGCTATGAAAAACAGAGCGTTGCCATGTATTCTAAACGTAGAGACAGAACGGACTTTTTTTCTTTTTTTAGCGGGAGCGATACAATCGTTTTTTAAATCAATAAACTCCTTTTTATATCCATATTTTGAGTCAAATTATTGATTTATTTGGTAGGTAGCCATGTAATAAGCGGGGTAATGTAGAGCGAGGCGTAGTTATAGCGAAAACCCTTCAGGCTTCGCGTCGGGCTCATAATCAACCTCCTCATTATAAATTATCCATATAACTTATTCTGGCACAGCGTCCTCCACCGTGGTGTTGGGGTTCATAATGTTCACAATTGTATTTTATTAGTTGTTGGTTTAACCATGGTTCATGAGGTAATGGCTGACTGTTATTTTCTTTTCAATGACTTTTCTTGTTATATGTTCATTGCTGGATTTATAGAAAAAATCAACCAATATTGCATATCCATAATTATTATAATGGATATAATTAAAGAATCCATACACTATAAAGTATTTTTAAAGATGTTTATGCCTATTTTGAATTTTACTCAAATACAAATACAAATACAAATACTTTTCCTCCCTGAACAAATACAAATACAAATACAAATAGCGGCTGCTTTGCACACCCCTAGTACATAGTCAACCGTTCTCTGAGATTTGTTTTCATGATTATCGAATGTAAAGAGTTTTATCTCTAAAAACTGTTTAGCTTATAACGCTATATGGGGCACAGAGTAATGAAAATAAAAATAGCTAGTTAATACCACTAACAACGCTCAAAATAGCCCAACACTAACACGGTAGCATAATCATGGTCCCTACATGCAAACCGAAACATTGAGAACATTATAAGTGTACAGACCATTTCAAAGACAGTCCACTTCACGAATACAGGCAGGAGCCATCTTTGGAAAACAGTCTCGAGCAGTCGAACCATGAACGCCGAGCCAAGTGCGCGAGCCAGAGCTTGGCTCAGCGTTCGTGGTTCGACTGATCGAGACTGTTTTCCAAAGATGGCTCCTGCCTATATTCTATGCACCATATACTAGCGTTATAAGCTAAACAGTTTTAGAGATAATACTCTTTACATTCGATAATCATGAAAACAAATCTCAGAGAACGGTTGACTAGGTACCAATGTGTAATTAGACCAAAGGTTCATTCATTTTGTGCCAGAGTTGTCCTTTAAACGACAATGACATTTTGGTGGCTTGAAAATGGAAACTTTTGACAAGTTTTTGAAAATGACACATCACTGTGTAAATTACAAAAAGCGAATCTTTCACAGTAAGAGATAAGGTGGGATTACGTACATTATCACAATGTACATAAATCAACACAATATAACATTTTGTCATCATGAAAAATGAAAGGTTCCTTACAAAAGATATGTGTTCAAATGGTCTTTATATTTTCTTAAAGGAAGTACTTTATATCAGAGGAGAACCTTCTAAAATTGGGATTACGGTGAATGTATCTGGATTTGTGAAGATGAAATTTACCCAGAAGACAAAGTAATAATACAGTATTATTTAGATAAACATCCTTTTCCAGAATGAAAATCGGACAAATAAATTACAGATTGTCTCTATAGGCATGTGTGTTCGGATCGAGTGCACTACAGTAAAAGACTGCATATGTCTTTCTTTCCAAAATGACATCGCCAACTCCTTGTCTACATGAACAATACAGCGTTAGTTGGTTTCGTGGATCTGTGTAAACGGGGATCATTTTCATAATGCTGTTACCTGTACATAGAAAAAACTTTTCCGTTTTAGTATCGTTGTGTGTAAACGTACCCTAAGACATCGGGTGGCCACGTACTTGCTAATAGTTTTCACTGATTGGGACCAGGCGGTGATGATGCAGTCATACTGACCAATTTAAAGCCCAGCTGAGTGAATCACAAACAGACCTGTCCAAGTTACCATGGCAGCTTATGGTGCACACACGTGACAGTTCGGCACCGCACACATTAAAAGAGACCAAATTAGATTGCTGCTTCTTAAGTAAAATCAAGAGACCTCATTCTCCACACAAACACATTCTGACAGACTACACAACTCAGTTAATGTGCATTAGCAATGATTTCAGAGTAATGCACTGTAATGTACTCATTTATACCAATTTCTGCCCTCACAAAGTGCCTTTATATAAACTCTCTGTGGTGTTTTCTGGTAATCATTAATGTCTGGAAGGATTGGTTTCGAGTTAAAGTCCACTCAGCAATCACTCTGTGACTATATTTTTCCTCTTGTTTGGTTGTTGTCTGTTTTCTCTCTCTCTCTGTCTCACTAGAAGCTAGAAGCGTAAGAAGTGACTTCAAAATCAGCAAACAGGGGAAGTTAAGAATACACACATGAAAACATATTATGCATGTGCAATTCTACAAACACCACAATTCAAATGTTTATTTTAAATAAATAAATAAATTTCATTCAGCAAGAATGAATTAAATTGATCAAAAGTCAATATAATTTTACCCTAGTGAAAAATAAATGTACCAAAATGTATTTATTTTATGCTAAGTATACTAGAAATGCATGCAGTTACATATTATTAACTGTACTGTATTACTTAATATATATACCCAATTGCACTTTTGGTATAATAAATTGATATATTTATACTGTAAATATATGTATGGAACAACTAATTTAGATATCCAAAAATGATGAGGTCCAACTAAAGATATACTTAAGTCTATTTGATTGTGATAAGTGGAACTATTGCTTTACGTACACTTTAACTATCTTGCATTTAAAAAATAGTATTATACAGAGATCATACTATCTTTAGTGAAACACATTTGGAGCATTTTATTAAGAAATGTGTATTGTGCAATAAAGAAGTACTCCAAATAATGTTTAATTATAATATTTATACCAGTAAGCCTCAATCATTTTGTCAGTAAATAATATGTTGATAAATGTTAACATGTTAATAAATGAATTTTAAAAATATTTTGGTAATTTTTTTTTTCACTAGATTAGTGTTATAAAAGATTTACATGTTAAATAAATGCAGTTCTTTTCATCAAAGAATCCTAACGGGTTCCTCAAAAATATTAAGTAGCTCAACTGTTTTCAACATTTATATTAATATATGTTTCTTGAGCAGCAAATCATCATATTAGAATGATTTCTGACGGATCGTGAGACTGAAGACTGGAGTAATGATGGTGAAAATTCAGCTTTGCAATCACAGTTAAACTACATTTTAAAATCTATAAAGAAATGTAAAAAAAAAAATGAAAATGGTTATTTTAAATTGACTACTGTGTGTATTTTTGATCAAATAAATACAGCCATGTGATATGGAGCCTTGTCCAGTCTTACCAACTCTTTATGCTTTGGTATCCATATGTATGAATATTACATATATCCAAAATATATAATATTGTGTGTGTGTGTGTGTGTGTGTCTGTCTGGTTGATGATGTGTCTCTGCCAGGGCTTGTGTTTGTGTTTAGATTCATATGGAGCTTGCAGGACTAAGTGAGCATTACAAGGCCAGCTGAGGAGTCCAGCGAGGGACCACAGGCTTGCGTGCTCTCTCCCAACCCTTCCATTTAGCCCTGCGCAGAGCTGTGATTACTGCAAGAGAGGGGGAGTTGAAATGAGCAAAGGAGGATGTGCTGGCAAACACAGACAACTGTTTAAAGCCTGAGAGGAGAGCCCAGACTGCAGTGGGTTAACTAACACTCTCTATGTGGGCCAGTGGAGCAGCCAGCACACATACACACATAACCACTGGCACACATGTTCTTGAGATTAAATGAATAATAGCCATGCAGTTTATGTAACATGGTACCAAATCTTCTTGGGTTCTTACAGTTTGTTTCATATGCTATCAAGTTCACACAAGCAAGGACAGACGGTGGTGTCTTAGTGGTAAACACGAAGTGTTCTCGTCTGGAGCTTCCAGACGGGGGACTTTGTCTCTCTTCAAAGCCACAAGGCTCCATATTTCAGCGGCTAGAGCTTGCTGGGCTGTCAACCACCCTGAAGCCCACACGCTGATTGTGAAACGGGGAGGAGAGAGGCAGGCCTCCTACCAAGCCTTGTTTAGCGCCTCAGGTCTTTTGTCTTCCTCTGGACCGCTGCCACCTCATGCCCTCAAAGGCCAAAAACAAAACAAGACCCTGTTCTTCAGGCTCAATAACAAAACAAGGACACAATCGACATGAGATTCGGCTCTTTCAAGAAAGGCTGGCCTTTCTGGCGAACACACATTTGTGAAAACAAGCTGGCGCTTAAAGTGAGCAATGATGTCCTGTTTTTCAGCATTTTGAGACAACAAAATATATGATTTTTTGGCTTACAACATCTCCGAAACGCATCAGATTAATCGTCTTTGGAAGTTGGGCTGTAATCCAGGAGGAAATCAACCAGGAGAAATCAATCAGTTCATTGGATTGAATTGAATTATATTCAAGTAAAATCATGTGCTTGGCCCACAAGTTCATTGAAAATTGTAAAGATATATAGTTCTCTTTGAGTCATTTTATGTGACTTGACAAAAATGTCAAAGTGGTACCATGCAAAAGAACGATTATGTTCAAACAAACTCAAATAGACTTCAATTGGAAACTGTAGCCCAAATCTAACAAAGCACATCCGTCTACGCGACTCCTCTGAGATTGTGTTTCTGGTTTTAAAGGCGTAATTGGAGGACAATAATGTCACTTGTTAAAGAGAGGTACAAAGCAAAGGAGAGGACCAGAGGAATGCCCTTCAATGGCAATAACTCAGACGTAGACCTGAGTAAATTGGTTACCAGAGGCTGGTGTTGGGTATGGTTCAGCTTTAAGCCACTGCCTCAGAGTGAGGGGAGTACAGCTCAAAAGGTTAACTCTATTATTGCAGGTTTTTGAACTGGAAAAAAAGGGGAATTGGAGTTTTGATTGGAAACAAATGTCAAGGGAGATGGGCTTGGCAAGGAATAGGTTGGGTTCTCTTGCACCCAGAGACACTATCTGAAATAAATGTGTGTGTGCCTTTGTTAGACACACCTCTGTGAGGTGTTTAATTGGAAAATTAACGTTTTTTCACTTTATTTGGATACTCCCTTTAACACATTCAGTTGGATTTAGTAGAATTCAGTTGAGTGTTAGTAAAGTATTAGTAGACTGGCAGGGTTAGGTATAGAATAAGTTGACATGTAGTTGTAAGACCCCATTTACACCTGGTATTAAATTGCGATCTGTATCCAGATAAGTTATCCGGATAATAAAAAACGCATTTTAATGCAAGGTGTAAATGCGTTGTGATCGGATCTGCCTGACCACATCTGGGGGTAGTCTGGCTCGCATCGTGTTCGGATCTTTACTAGGTGTAAACGCAATCTGGTTGTTGAAACCACAAATGTATATTTTACTCCTCCCAAAAATGCTAAAAAATAAATGAGTGAGAGCTTGTTATATAAGCAATATGTCATGTTATAGTCAGATATGACAGCGCTACTGCGATGAGCAGCTGAGCGTCTATTCATCAAGCCAACGTGCAAACAACGCAAATAAAAGTGAAAGTAAGTCACAGACGCTTAACACACAATCATCTTCAAGTAAAGATACGAAATTATCTTACCAGTGCTGTTGCCACTCTCTCTTATTGATGTCTTTGATTTGGAAATTACCTGATGATCAATAAAATGCTAAAAAGTTCAAGAGATTTCCACGACGCATGCATGAGAATTGCGATCTCCTTCAACTACTTCAGTTCAGTTCTCGCGCATGCGTCGTGGAAATCTCTTGAACTCTCGTCTCAGGCCTACAAAAAAAAGAAAATGAATAGTCGAATAAAGTCGTTATTTTTGTTTTATTTCCTCACAAAAAGTATTCTCGTCGCTTGATAAACATATAGTTGAGCCACTGTTGTCACATGGAAAATTTGAACATTTTCTTCATTGACTTTCTGGGCCGTCAAGTTTCAATCCCTTAGGCAGCCAATGTAGCAGTGATCCACCTCTCAAATTTAATCCAAAATATCTTCATTTGTGTTTCGAAGATGAACGAAGGTCTTACGGGGTTGGTACAGCATGGGGGTGAGTAATTAATGACTTTTTTTCATTTTTGGGTGAACTAACCCTTTAAGCAGACAGTCTATGCGAGTTAGTTGAAATGTAGTTGCAAAGTTACTTATAGTCAACAGAATGTTCAAAAGGGACCATCAAAATAAAGTGTTACCAAATTAACTTATTAACCCAATAAGTGCACAGTATTAGTATCATCTTCTAAACTACACTCAGCCCTAGAATAAAGCAGTCGACAAAAAAATAAGTGTCTTCTTTCACAAACACCCACAGGTAGCCTCTTTTTCTACTTAACACACACAGACAAATGTCTCCACAGGTCACTTCAGGCAGAGAGCTTGATGGGGCTCCTATTTTATTTCCTGTCAAATCCCCCACCACCCGTGCTTGACCTCGCTCCTAAAACAGCACTCAAGCCTTTCCGCATGGCTGACCCGCAGGGCCCTCACTCTCCTAAAAAAAATCCACCTCCTCTAACCGTTTCAGAAACGCTTCTTGTTACTTTTGAGAGAGGGACCTCTGAGAGGTAAAGGAGACTCAGATTTTGTCACCTGGTTCTCTATTTCCCGGGACCTCATTGGCTTTCAATGCTGCCAGCTTGTCAGCCAGTTTGGCGGAACGGTCATGCTTCTAGTGAGAGGAGATGTTTTGTCATCCCTGTGTTGAGTAACATACCCAGAGCAGGGCTCTGTATGTCTCCGTCAGAGACACAGCTTAATGCTTGTCAGGTTAAATCCCTGACTACATACATTATAGTGTGTTGTGTGTTCCATAGGAATCCACGCGATTACCGTAAAACTTCAAATAATAGCCGAGTCCCAAATAGACGCCTGTCTTTTTTACACGCCTGGTGTGGCTGCGGGTTTGGGTAAATAAAGGCCGGTCTCAAATATAATTTTAGTTTGGGGTTGTATTAAATGTAATAAAAACATTGTTCCAGCGAACATTCGCAAACAGCATCACAAAGTTGTGTGGTTTGAACGACAGCTCTCGACCTGTGGTTAGAGGCATCGTTTGTATATTGTGTGACATTTGGACGTAATAAATCCTTATTTTGAGCAAAATAAGCAAGCTGACATTCAGTACAACCGGTGCCTTTTATCAAGAATACATACAAATGGAATTTACGTCTTTTAGTTTGCCAAACGATTTAAAGTACCATGTTTGAAGAGTGCGCATGTGCGAACGTGCTATGTAGGAACGAGTCAAATATTGAGTCTGGTAATGAAGCAAAATAACTAAGAACAATTAGAAATAGTCATCAGATTACATGTGTGTAATTTATATAAAAAAATCTAGCGTTAATTGGATCTCAAACAGTTTCATTAAAAGTAGTTATTATTCCACCACGTGCGAAACCAACGTGGTTGAACGATACTTTGCGACAATGGGTTTCGGGAAACAGTCTAGTTGATTTCTCCAACGATGCATCGTACTATGGTAGTGAAGCAGCGAACTATGTTGTTGTACGGGAAACGCTCCCCAGATCGTCCGCTTTTTTGGCAGTCGCCAAAGCAAATTTGTGTCCCGCCAAAGCCTAATTTGATCGGTGAATGATGTAGAATAGAATGTTGAACATGACATCTTTATCTGTTCTCTTCCTAAATGAATAAATGCATAATATTGCCCATATGCTTGTCCTGTGAGTTCACGATTAAAAATGAAAATGTGAACGAAAACTAAAGGTAATAAAAGTCTTATTGTCATTAAAATATGAAAATGAAAATGACAGGAAATAATAGATTATAACAGACAGACGGGGTCGTAAAGATTCTGTTATAATCTATCTGTCATAGTCTAACGTGACCTCTGGTGTGAGCTGCTTCATATATTTCTACACTATTGACAATAGTCAATTTATGAGTCAAATAAAATAAAAATTTGCCAGTGAAAATGGGCAAAAATGTCACTAATGTGACCACAATTTTATGAAATTTACACCGGAAACAGTTTAGATCAATATTCAAACGAATGTCACAAAGAGAGAGTTGTTTTAAGTGAATAGAAAATAAAGTGAAATTTGATACCCGAATACATTTTTATTGAATTCACCTCCAATTATACACAATATTGGACATCTCTAAAATATTTCTTTAAACATATTTGTAAGAATTCAATCAATTTCAGATTTTCAAACTGATATAATAACTGATCTCAATGTTTGGCAACAGATCGCTGAGGGATGTTAATACAAAACTGCAATTTTTCATAAAATATTTTTAATCTTAAAGTACTAAAAGAATTGTTAATGGATTTATTAAAGAACAGAATCAATAGAGGATTTGGAATCATAAATCGTTAAATAATTTACCATTCCCATGCCTTTAGCCATGCAGAAACCTACACAGCTCGTATCAGGATGTGCGCTGTAGTAATTCGATTTTTGAGGTGCGAGCCACTGAAAGTGTTGTGATCTCAGCTAGTAGTTATTAACACGTAGTGCTTCAGAGCAACTAAAGGGTGAGAGTTATCCTCAAACTGCTAAAGTCTGGAGCGAGTTTCCTTCCTGGCAGTCTCTTTGGAGTGTGTATTATTACTTACACATTTGTATGACATTAGGCACCGCTGGTCTACTGAGAATAAAAAGCAGTACCTGCCAAGCAGCATGAGGATATGCTTAGCGTACGTTGACCTTTTTGCTAAAACTCACACATTAGAGTGTCTCAGTGTAGAAAAAGCGTTCATGAATTGTGCATGGCACGAAGAGGGAGCCGTCAGTGAGTTTCAAAACAGATCAGGGTATTTTGCGTCTCTCATTAGATGAATAAATAATAAATAAACAAAATTAGCATTGCAGCATCTGGTCCCGTACGCCGCTTAACAACTGTAGCAACTGTCACGACAACAAACCGTGATTTGGATAATTAGGTTTCCAGGGTAATCGGCCTTCCTGATTATAGGATTTATTTATAACCAAATGCAATGACTGCCTTTACAACCTCACACTGCTACTGGGGAGTGAGACTCTTATGAAGTGCTTGTTCTCGAAAACTTACACAGTATCAACAAGATAAATAAGCAGAAAGACTGCCCTGTATGTACAGTTTGTATAATGAAAGCATAATATATAACCCTGACCTTCATCTGAAAGGGCTTGTTTTGCGATAACAATCAGTGAACTGTATATTTTCTTGCTTATTACACAGAAACATACAAAAGAAAATTAAAATAACTGGATGTGAAATGTTGAATTTAGGTGATATTTATTATGCAGGAAGATAAAAATAATAATATACTGGTCTGCTTGTCTTAGCTGGTCTACTAGTCTGGTCAGGCTGGTTTAAAAGGGGTATTGGACAGTTGACAACAGTTCAGACTGGGATGCCAGCTGACCACATAAGCCTAACCAGCTAAACACCAACTTGGCCAAACTGGGAGCCTGGCTTAAGAAGTTTTTTTAGAAGGGAAAATAGACTTTGGAGTGATAAGAGAGATCTGTAGCCAGCTTGGCTTAATTCTGGTTAATTATAGCTTAGCAGACATTGTGAACAATTTTTTGACTGCAGAATGCTGTGATTGACTAATCAGAATCAAGTACTCAAGACTGGCATGTACTGTAACACTAAAAGCTATGGTAGGCGATTTGTTTCATCAACACTTTTTGCTATTCTGGTTGAAAATCTCTACACATCCTAGCAATCAATAATATAACTGGTCTAAATGTTAAAACATGATCATATATCATCTGTGGAAGTCTCAGGACCAAAAAAAAAAAAAAAATCATTGCATTCGGTCTGATTTCCCACCTGTCTCTCAACATATGTTTTCCATATCCACGCACCCTGCTCACGCACACGTCATCAGCGAGATTCATGAGGCTATGCAGCAATATAGACAGTCACCAAGCACCAAAAACAAACAGCAGCTTCCTTTTAAAGTTCCCCCTGAACCAAAAAAACAGAGCTTATGCTGCACTCATGCCATGTTGAAACTTGTAATCGTAATTAAGAGATGGCAACCCGTGACCTTCTACGTATCACGTCCTCAGACTCGGATTTATGCGTTTCTACATCAACACTATCAATGCCGAAATAAATCTGCAGCAGTCAGGTGGTACAAGAGCTCTCCAGGTTTTTTATGTTTATTATTATTGTAATGTTATGTGGTTTGTGATTTGAGGTAGGCCTAACTGACCTATGGCTAAGCCACGCCCTCAAACGCAATGGGCCAATCACAGTGCGCAGCTAACCCAATATACTCGGACATTCTCAATACACAAGAGAATGTCCATTGGAATGCATTGCAGTTAGTCAGTTTCATTCGTTTTTTCTTGTCATTTTAAGTTTAAAACCGAGATAAGTGTATACTCTGGATAAAGTTATGCGGTAGCTAGACCACAACACCAACTAAACGCGGATAAATTAAACAAGAATGTCTACATCTGTTCTAAGTTAAGTCAACAACGTATTTGAACGTTATCTTTAAAATCTCTAACGTAACGTTAGGCTAAAGTTAGACCATAGAGCATTAACATTAGAAAACGTTAACGTTAGCTTCTAGCTGCGTTGTAGTAGATCATGTCACTTAGCTTCATTAACGTATCTGTCAATAACCGAGATGACAAATGTTAACAATGTTGTGCTGAATGATTCGTGTAAATACTGTAGCATCAAGCAGTGATGGCAACGATATGCGGTTTATCACGTTTACACTGTGACCTGTACATTTTTGCCTGGAGCTGAAGCTTTTCATCGACCTTATCAACAATAAAATTATTGATATAAAACTCCTATGCATAGTTAATGCCCTTAATGCCTAGTTCACACTACATGATTTTAAAATGTCGGGCTGAACTGTGCAGTTCACACTAAATGACTTGCTCTCAGTGAAATCATGAGTGTTCAAGTTGTTTAGCTGTTCACACCACACAACACAACGTGATTGATCCACAACAGGACGTAACTCACTACACGAGTTAACAACGCACTACACAGAGATACAACCACGATCAGATGATAAGAGCATATCATTTGTGACTCAATGAGAGCTGTTTCAATACTATAGTACGGTCTAAATCCTGAAAATAATCAAACAAATAACGAGTTGACAACAACACGATTCTATCTGGTCTAGAAACCATGTTTTGTAACGAAAAACCACGCAATAAAACGAACCAGAAATGACGCGAAACTGCAGAGAAGAACACAACACGCGAATATGGACGTCAGACAGAAACTAGTGCTGCACACTGTTTGCTCGACGATCTGCTCTGAGAAAAAAAAATGCAAAAAAGAAAAAGTAAGATTTACCTGGTGTCCTCAACCCATGCGTTGCTATGATTGGCTGTACTCATGACATCACTGAGATTGAGTCGTGCGACTGCTCGAGATATCTAGCATGCTAGATATTTTTCGGAGCTCGGTGACCTGTCTGCGAGGTGTCTGCGAGCTGTCTTTGATGCGTTGTTGGCTCTTTCACACTATCGGATTGGCGAGCGTTAATCGTCCGCTAATCGCCCGCGATTTGCACGCGATAACACCCTGACTTGTCGGCGACTCAACGATTTGCAAATCGGGCTTAAATCGGGCTTAAAATCACGTAGTGTGAACTAGGCTTTAGGTGACTTCGAGATGATCTTTCTGTCTCCAAAAATCACCAATTGCCTCCTGTGAAATGTCTCTTACTGCGAAAGCTGCCATAGCCTGTCCCCGAATGTTGACTGTTTGTCCGAGTGAGTGGAGGGGGCGTGGCTTAGCCATAGGTCAATTGAAAGCAGCCTCTCGTGATGCTTTGCAGAGTCTACTGTGAGTGTTCATGTGTTTTGAAGGAGGCGTGGCTGAAGGGAGGGATCTCATGCATCCAAAGCTAACTTGCTATTGCTAGCCTCTCCACAATTGCCTACCCTACCTGTAAGCAGAATCTTTTGTGATATAAGGTTCAAAATATAAATATTAGATCATCGCAAACCATTTGTCAGAGTGACAAAACAAGCAGATCTCTTTTCCCCCAGTTTATTTGGAAGACAGGAATTGGATTACTGTTTTGTGAATGTGTGTTCGCTGTGCCTCTGAGGATGGGAGGAAGTGTTGTCAGGGCTCCAGTTCCGTGACCTTGGGCCAGGAGCGAGTGTAACCAGGTGAGGGCCTGGCGGGGCCCAGCCAGGCAGCTCAGTTTTCACTCAGCAAATTTCATTAATACAGGCTCCCCAAAGAGCCTTTCATCTCCACAGTCAAAAGCTCTTCCGGACTGAGCAGGCTCATTTATTGAGAAGCACGGCTGTGCTACTTAAGGATGGTGCTCGGTTATTACTGGAACTCAGGGTATTTTTTCGGGTGATTAATGTGTGTGTGTGACTGTGGGAGCAAGCAACTGCATCAGAGAGTTTAATTATTAAAAATAAGTACTTATAGCTGTAGTCAGTCTCTGAAATTGAGAAATTGTTCCCGCTCTGATTGTTTAAGTGATATGATGTGTTTTGTGTGAGAGGACACTGCAGGTCAGGACATTCTCAAGGCTAATTGAAGGCAATCGAGGGTTGCCACTTTAAAAACAAACAATGCTACATTACAGATCTAACCATTTAGAAAGCAGACATGCCAATCAAACGGCCACGCAGCATGCTTTATCTCATTATCAGGAAACCCTCAAGGGACAAATATGTACAGTACTCCCCTTCAAAGCTGTGAAAACATCCAAAGTAACAATAACGTGGCACAGACTCCTTGACCTTTTACCCCCGAAGTATTAAATCATTCAAACAAATGATGGAATAATATTTCAGGCTAATATAAACAAATGCTGGCTCTAAATGTCAAAGCTACTCATAAATATGCATCATGCAAGGTTGTGGATTCGAGTCGCATGATCGGACTTGACTTGGACTCGAGTCCCAAATTTGATGACTTGCGACTTGACATGTTCAAAGATGACTTGCGACTCGACTTAGACTTTGACAACAATGACTCATGACTTGACTCGGACTTGAGCCTTGTGACTTGGAAAGACTTGACCTAGCTTCTAAAACCACAGATCAGAGTTGTAATAATCACTTTAATCTAATAAACACGTTAATTTAAACGACGATCGATCATGGGAATTTGTGAAAATTGACGTCCCTACTTCCTGATATAAATTAGTACATATTTCAGTTACTATAGTAATTAACACTGAGACAGTAATTTGTGCAAAAAGCACTAATGACTTGTTTAAGACTTGAAGCTTAAACTCGAGGACTTGCAACTTGACTTGGACTTGTCTGTCTTGACTCGGGACTTGACTTGGGACTTGAATGCAAAGACTTGGTCTCACCTCTAGCATCATGTATACTCTGCCATACCAAGACTTTGTTTCTTTGATGGAGGAGAAATGACCTGGACATTATTTTAATAACATAAAATGTAAATGAGGACCGGGGCTGTCAAGATACAAAGTGACAAAACAAATATCATAATATTAGTCCTGTATAGACACCTAAAGCTATGCAATAGCTTTGTGAGAAGAAGATGATCATGTCAAATCTTTTCAATGAATCGGTTCTTGCTGTACACAAAACTAGTCTGAATGCTTCATTAATGAATCGCACTGACTCTGTGCAGTAGAGCAGTTTTGGTCTGTTCCTCACACAAATATCAGAAGGCTTCAGCCTATTCATATGCTACTCTAAAGACCCTTTTATGGTGCATTCATGTGTCCTCTTCGAATGTGTCCCTCTTCATTGTGACTGAATGGAAAAGACTGAACAATATTTTACAAAATTTCTCTCTTTTTTGCATTCCATATAAAAATGAAATGGGGGGTCAACAAATCTTCTAAAGCAGAGCTTGTTCCCAGGTCATTTTATAAAACATTCCCTAAAAGACGGTAGCAAATGCCACATATTGAATCTTCCCGGAGCCGCCTGTCTGCCAGTGGAATGTTACAGCAAATCATCGAAGATGTGAATCATCAAAAAACAAGGCGACAGTTATGCCACCGGAGCCAATGTCAAGCATTCATCACTGTTTCCTTAGCAACTGTCTGTCTTTGAGTATCCTGGAGCCAAGGGAGGTTCTTAAGGAATTGATTTTGGTGTGATGGATTTACAACGATAAAAAAATTGAGATTTATGAAACTGTTTTTGTTTTTGTGCTAAACAATGGTTTAGTCTCAGAGCATTGGGGGTAATTACATGACGGTTGTTAAA
Source organism: Pimephales promelas (assembly GCF_988280905.1). NCBI lineage: Eukaryota > Metazoa > Chordata > Actinopteri > Cypriniformes > Leuciscidae > Pimephales > Pimephales promelas. Next base: position 17,365,302 of record NC_142777.1, read on the forward strand.
AAGAATAATGTCTGTGCAAAATTAGGATGGTTAACCCAATTTTCAATTGAGTTGAAATGTTCAAAGTATCACTTGTTGCAACCCTTGTTGCTGATTACTGAATTTACTACATTTTTTCCTAATAAGATGCCAATTTTAATCCATACACTATGAATGGAGACTTAATAAATGTAATTTAATGACCAAAGACACTGACAGGGTAATGATTGTACAGAACCACACAAGTCTACCAAAACAGGGCTTCCCATTCCAGGCCAGCCCACATAATTAAAGCAGCTTTGGGGGGCTGTGTGAGGATTAAAGCTCTTGTTCCAGGAATCCCGGCGTTAATGAATGTCATAATTAGAATCAGAGAGCCTTTGCTTAGTGAAATTCACAGTCCCAGGCATTACACCATGTAATTTGACTTGTTTATCCCGAGGATGCCTGGCAGCTGCCCATAGTGGCTTCCACTGCATTGAGTCAATGGAGAAGGATGCCTCCTGCCTTTGAGGTTCTCCTCTCCCCTTCCTCCGTTATTCCTGCTATTCAAAGATCCTTCCAGGAGGTGACTGGCACTGGGAAGGAGATGGATCTCCGATTGTGGCTTTGGCAGCCCTAAACCAGACCTATCTCTTCCCGCAGGACTCTAGATAGAAACTAAGCAGGATTAAATAATCCATATTCCAGGATTAGAAATGTGCGTCTGATTTTCAAGGGAGACAGTGGAAGCCCCAAACCACAGGTCTGTCAACTGCTCCATTGACACGTCATAAAAAAAAACAGCGTCTGCCACTTCGTGCCGGCCTCCTTTTGGAAGCCATAACTCTCTCCCGTCATATTAAAATCTGGGCCAGTCTGGAAGCAAATCAGACGCACGTGCATTAGCGGTCTCTCAGGCGCCTTGATTAGGCTTCGTTAAAAGAGCGTTAAAGGTGGAACATGGCCTCAATTAGCGTGACGGGAATCTTTGGGGTTAATTGTCGGGGCCAGAGGAAATGGTGAACACTTTAGTGTTACTACGCAGCCGTGCGTTGAGATAAGAGCGATCGAGGCCCGGCCCAGTCTCGAAGCACAGAACATCCACAAATGGCTCACTGCTTGGGCTAATCACCCACAATTACAAAGCCTTACAGAAACAAACGCATGACGCCTAATGAGATGCTGAGATTTGTTTCTGTACAGATATAAGAGGTCAGCTGAACCACATGAAGAAAAACACTTTGCCGGTCAGGGTCAGTGGTGATTGCTGAGCCTGTGGCCTAGACATGTACCCTCTCTAAGGACCATTAACGCCACATGGACTGTGCTTTTCTGGCTCCTTATATTTCTGAGAAGTCTTCACACACGTGCACACACACACATCCACCAACATGACAGTGCCCAGACACCTTTAATAAAACAGTATGACCATATGAGGGAGTGACGCCTGGAGACTTTGCAGCACCTTGTGTGCAGTGGTTGTCAGGGCCACAAAAGGAACTTAATCAATCTCACATGGTTTTAAATGTGAAGAGCTGATGCATCGCTTGGAAAAAATGGGAGAAATGCAAAATATGCTCTCTGAGGTCATCACATGCTCCAGATGACTGCAAAGCACTCGAGTCATGTCCACCCCTAGATAACGCTCGTGGATATAGGTGTCGAGAACAAAAGTCATTGAGATTTATCTCCTCGTCTCGCACTGTAAATATATAGGTGGATCAGCCTATGGTGACACACATGATGTTAAGTCAAAGAACACCCTTTCAACTGAGCAGCACCACTAAAACTTCTCAAATGCCTCCTCAGTCAACAGCTAATCAACATTTGGACACACCTAATAAAATCTTGACATATGTACTCCTCGGGGTGGGGAGGGTATTAAGAGAGAGATAAGATTGACGTGGCTGTAATCTGTGGCGTATACTCCTATTTCTCTTCATTCGAAAGTTGTCACTCTTGTTTTGCTTGCCCCATTTTGTTTTTTTGTTTTTTTCATGTGCCCTTGGGGATTTTCTTGACTGTTCATGAAAATGAGCATGGCAGTGACGATTTCTTTATTAATATCAATATGTAATTATATTATGAAAATCAATCATAATTGACAATACTATTGAACTTTTGGAATGTTTAATGTTGAAAATAGTAGCACTGCTTAATGTTTTTGTGGAAATTATGCTAAAAAAAATCATAAATATAATATAATTTTATTTGTTATATAAAAATAAATATAAAATTGAAAACTTAAAAATATAAAACTTTTAAAACATCCTTGATAAAAAGCTGTTAATCTCATTAAAAAACAAAACAAAACAAAAAACACTTAATGACCCCCAAATTTTGAATAGTAGAGTTATGTGAAGATATTTTTAGATTTATTTTAGAATTTTTAAAAAAAAAATGCATCAAATTTAGTCTATTAGTTGTAGTATACAGAAAATAAAAAAAAATGTTTAAAATATAATGTATGATGTATAAAGTGAATACCTCAGTAAGCAACTATTTTTGCTCATTAAAATGCTCTACTTAAAAAGTTCTTCACTTCGCAGAAGATTGTCAGATTTTGGGAGATGGTCCTCACTGCAGAATATGAAATCCACAGGGGGGAGTCGGATCCAGATTCAACTCCTCCCACCTTACACCTAAACTCCGCCCCCTGATCCCTAAACCTACCCAACTCCACCCCTCAGATCTGGATTCAACTCCGCCCCCTGTATCTCGTGTACTGCAATGGGGTGCTACTGGATTTTGGGCCAAAGTTTGCGTGTTGCTGTAATGACAAATTTATCTAGACATGCTGCAAAGAAAATTGAAAAAATGCATCTTGATTTTACTTTTTAAAAATGATTTTGAACTTCTCTTTTCATGTTCCAAAAGAAAATAATCAAAACTCTTAACTTTGAAGCCTTATATGAAATACCAAACTCTGATGCTGTCCTATTTTCCAAGTCACTTCAATAATGGACAGTGACTCCAGTTGACTTTTCCCAAAAGTCACATGACAGCACATCCAATTACCTGGAGTCAAAAAAAAAAGAGCCAAATCTGCAGATATTTTTCTGTGGTTTGCAGCCGAACGAAAAAAAAAAGACCTAAACTTTTATTTGCTTTGGTTCATAACGTTGCAACACTGTCGTCAAGACTTTGGGAATTAGGGATCTCAGTTTTCACTTAGCATTACCCTTCTTTCTCCATGATTAATAGGTACAAGTAAATATATATATAATTTTTTTATTTTTATGAAATTGAGAAAACAGATCGAGGGAAAGTAATGTGGTGGTGTGTGCCCAAGTCAAACAAGACACATGTTGTTCTGAAATCATCTCCCAAAATCCCCTCGCCCCAGTACTCACTTTGGGTGCAAAAGAATTGCCCCAACCTCCTCTTTAACGTGCATTTGGGTTTTTCCCATTCCCACTTTAGGATGAAGCCATTTTTTTGCTCGTTGTAAATAAGACATATAGTTTATTGGACGTGGCGCTGGCGCTGATCGCAGTGTGTCGTGTTTCGCATTCATCTCTCCCTCCAGCTCCACGAGGAAACCACTGTCATTTTTGCTCAATGCTGTTCGCTTACACAAATGCCTTTGTAAGAAACATAATCGTAATCCTTCTTTTTTTCCTTTGAAGCGTCTGCAGTGGGAAAAGGCTACTTCAGTGCAGCCTGTATTTATTTTCATTTAGTATGTGTGTTTTTTTGTTCAGGCTGTTTGTATATTGCTCTAAGCCACTGTTGATAAAGATTCCCAAGGCAAATAGGGACCCAGGCTTTTCCGCTTCTGTTATTTTCATCTTCGAAAGCTAGCCTAAGTTAGCCATTTCTGCGACACATGGCATTATGATCTACTTCTGATTACAGATCCTCTTGGGGCATGTGGCTGTCACTTTATAATATAATTTTCATTGTTTGTGAGCCAAGTGTGTAGGAAGGCAGTGAATCACATACATCTCTCTCCAGAGTCCAGATCATAGGAAGAAAAACTCTTTTGTTTTTCTAGGCAACATCTGCAGAGTGTTGAAGGTCACTCAGGCTGGGTGGACAGCTCATTCTCTCATACGCCTTTGGTGTTAGTTTACAGCTATTATTTGATTAGTGAAATGAAATAGTGTTATCCACCAAAGCATTGTTTTTTTATTTTTATTTTTTTATTTTTTTATTTGTTTGTCTTTTGACAAAAGTATCTTTGAAAGTATCCTTTTAAATGTAATCGATAAATGTCATGCCATTGTTAAGTCAATTTTAGTTGAAAAAAACAGCATATTATTTGATATTACATCAAATATTCAAACATTTTATTAATACTTATATTATTATATTCATCGTAAAGGGCTAATGGGAAAAACATACAGACACAAGTTAAAGAATATTCCTTTGAGAGGGAGAAAATTTATGAAACAACTTCTTTTGAATCAGTTTCATTTGTGCATTTGCGCCAGTTTGTGGAGATACAGCTGTAATATTACAGTACGTTTATGTTGTTCATGCATCTGGTTAATCTCATATTTGCGAATCCCCATAATGTGTATTTTCCATTTCGTCTTCCTTCACATAAATTAAAAACAAAATTCAGAAAGTGGATATACGGTCTGCAAATTTTATAGCAAACAGATCCAGTCATTTAATATATATATATATATATATATATATATATATATACAGTATATATATGTTGGTGAAAGATATCACATTCAGTTGATCATACAAAATCGCCACGATGACCAACACAAAGTTTCTTAGTTTAAAAGTGACTTCTGTGTGAACTGTGCTTCATCCATTGCTACATCTATATATAGTACATACTTACACTTATGAATATCTATTATAGACAATGGATCATTTTTTGCCCATGAAATTTGACCACAGCTTAACACTAGGATTTGTGGGGCACATTTTTACTTCTCCAGCCTTCAAATCACCCCCTTCAATCATTCCCCTCAGGGGTTAAAGTTTATCAAAATCAAAAATCAAATCCCCCCTGGTACATCATAAATGATGGCACAATTCAACACAGCTGGGCCGTCTGTATCCTGGAGTTCCCCTCTTCACTGCTTTTTTTATTATTAGACAAGTACCTGTCCAGCTTTGAGTAAACATTACAACTCATCTCATACACACCCATTCAAAAGCGTCATTCAAACCTGTGCCAGAAACAACACAAAGCAAACCGCACACGCAAACACATACATATACGGCAATCTAAGATGAACTCCTTCTGGGGCCCAGTTTATGTTGGCGTGCCGAGTTAAACGGAGCCAACAGAGACAGAGCGGGGAGAAAAAACAACATAATGTAACAATTTATCTGCGCATATTTCCCAGATTTGATGTCCAAACACTCTGTTGCAGAGTTCCCAAATATGTTGTATCTACAGCAATGAGGCATGAATATTCAGCTAGCGGCCTGCCTAAGTGTGCGTTTTGGGTGTGTAATGACCAACCACTCTGCGTTCGAGTTCAGCCAAGTAACTCCTCACAAAGCGGTGGCCAGAATGACTAATGGAGGTTTGAATATCTGAACTCGCTTTGTGGAGTCGCACAGGAAGATAAAAGAGAAAAACAATAACGAGAAAGTTGAGGAGAAGCGTCTGTTTTCACTTAGGTCCCCTGCGCGCCACAAACCTTCCCATTGTTGCCTGGAGGAGGCTGGCTGCGAGCGTGGCCTCAAATCATAAAAAAGAAGCTGTAATTAGCTAAGTGACAATTGAGTCCGTAATAAAAGGAGGGCAGCCTGGAAGTGAACCCGAACTGTTAGCTTTCTTTCACTCTCATAAACTGACCAGAGCGTTTTGTTTAGCACGCCGTTCTCACTGTAAAACCGGCCCGGAGTGTGTGTGTGTGCGTGTATGTGTGGTGGGGTAAGCCGTGCATCCAGTTCCGGTGACTAACTTACCCTGAATCGCCTGTTCTCCCTACTCAGTTTCTACTAGCACATCTGCCGTGCTGACTGTGCCGTTTTCTGCCATCCCGAGTGCATGTCAAAAACGCTCTGACATTTGACCAGAGCGATTTCGTTGGGATTTCGAACATCTTGACATCCGCAAGACAAGTGCTTATGAGAGAGTCATGCACAGAAGCCAGGCTTGACTTGCTGTTGATTCAGATGTTCTTGTAAACACAGCAGTGCGGTGCAAAAAAAGTGCTGGCCTGTCAGAATTCTTTCCTTCCCTTTTGTGAAGGGCAATAGCAGTGGGAGGAATCTAGTCAGGATGAGCTCTGCTGCATTAATGGGGCTTTGTTTGTTTTTTTACTCACCCTGGCTTTTCTGAGATGCACACTTCTGTACGAAAAACATTCCTTGGACTCGTTGTGTGCTTTGTTCACACTTGCAAAAACAAACGGCATGGTTAATACTTCCAGTAACAAGGGTATCAAGACGGGTTCAACAGTTTAACAACCCTGAGGAAACTTTATCTTTATCAACTTTATCATCTGTCTATCAGCACAACTTTAGAAAAGTTAATGATAAGAAGTTTCTTGAGATGCAAATTAGTATATTAAAATGGCGCAACGATCACTCATTTAAAAAAAAGTTTAAGTTTTATAAGCTCACGTGGTCGCCTTGCTCTGTTCTGTGATGCGTGTTCGTGACTCTCCTGTTCCAAATCGTTTATCAAAATGAACGAATCTTTTTTCGTGTCATTTGGTTCATTCAACGAACAAAATGAACGAATTGACTCAGGAAAAGATTCGTTCATTTTGATGAACGAGTTCGAACAGGAGAGTCACGAACGTGCATCACAGAACAGAGCAAGATGAGCATTTGAGCTTATAAAAACTTAAACTTTGTGATTTATTTATTAAATGAGCGATCAATTCGCTTGATAAGACCCTTATTCATCGTCTGGAATCGTTTAAACCCCTTTGAACAGTTTGCAGTTTGCACTGAAAGCGTCTTTTGGACCTTTACATGTCCAAAGTCCATTACATGGAGAAAAATCCTGGAATGTTTTCATCAAAAACCTTAATTTCTTTTCGACTGAAGAAAGAAAGACATGGATATCTTGGATGACATGGGGGTGAGTAAATTATCAGCAAAAGTATTTTTTTTTTTAAAGTGAACTACTCCTTTAACAATATATTACAGTAAAATAGAAACCTGTTATTTTAAATTGTAATAAAATCTCACAATATTACTATTTATACAGCATTTTAATCAACTAAATGCAATCTTGGTAAGCATAAGAGACTTTCTAAAGTTTTTAATAGTATATATATAAACACATTTATAAAGTTCTTCGTACACAATCTTGATAACTTTTTTTTTTTTTTTTTTTTTACAAAAAGAAACAGGCACAGTGCAAGTGTTAGGTCTGTATGAATGGTTACCAGTACACACACACCCACACAATCATGTAGCTCTAACCCCAGGCTCTTAATAAGTGGTGAAGCCTTAGTGATCTTTACCAAACAGATTAAATCTACACTGTCAAAGTGTGCTGGTTTGCGTCTGGCTGATGTTAATGGGACTATAGTGATGATAGAGTGGCAGCCCTTTCATTTTTCAAACTCAGGGAGAGGCTAGGCTCAAACTCAGGAAGGTTCATTTGGAGGCTGCGCTGCTAAAGAAGGAAACTTGTAGTGCGTGGTCAATGCAGTGCATTCGTTCATGCTCTTTCAAACATGTGCAAGCAGTTCTGCCCATTTAAATCCAATTACGATCTCAACCGGTCGTCATGGGAACCACCTGTGATAAACACCCCGGCACATAATGGCCCCAAACTATTTCCCAAATTATAGGCGCCCTCAATCAACACAACGAATTAGGCCTTCTCTGCTTCTGTCGAGCAGGATACACTGAGCGCTCTTTCTCCTGAGACACATCTAGGCCGAGTCCAGAATGCAGATTACTCTGAAGACCTGAATGAAGTACCAATGCACGCATTTCACATTTTGCAATTTAGCAATTAAAACGCAGATTGAGTATTTGAACAGAATATCTTCTTTTTGTCTTTGCCGTTTCCGTAAGAGCCGTCACAATATATCTTAAATCCGCATGCAAAAGGTCCTGCAGCTATTATGTTTTAAGAAGTTAACACGAAATTAGATTAGCAACTCATTTTACATTCATTATTTGGAATCTTTTATAATAAGCCCTCTACTTATTAATTGGCATTTCAACTCTACCACAATGGAGTAGTAAGTCAAAAAATAAGATGGCTTGGTGAAGTCAGCAGGTTATGAGACTTTGATTAAATATTACAAAGAAGAAGAAAAAAGACAACAACATCTTTGTATTAACTTACCAATGCATACCAACAGAGTTGGGTTGTCTATAATTTAACTACTTTTCCCTTGAAAATGTAAAGTAAGGGATTACTCTTTATTTATCTGTAATTTAAATACAGTTACTTCTGATGTAATTGAGGTAAATACTGTGTATAGATCAATCCGATCTCACAGCGATTCGTATGCATTTGAGGTGTCTAAATCGTACGACCGCACTCGTACAAATTCGTATGAATTATTGTAAAATATGTATGAAAAAAGTGTGAAATGTCATGAGATCAGACATAAAACAATAGTGGGTTTAACATCAAAATGTATTGTCTGATGTTGAAAAGTATGTTTTTATAATGTAACCTTCTCCATCTTGGTCAGTTTAACGATAATTCATGCAATTTTATAGTATTTATTTGAAAGAATTAAAACAGATTCATGTCTATCCTTGTATTATTCAGCTGGTTGAGATTGATGGTATTTTGAAAGTAATTAGTAATTAAAAGTAATTAAATACTTTTTAGAGAGAGTAATTAGTACAGTGATCTAATTACACTGTTGAAGAGGTAATTAGTAACTAGTAATTAATTACTTTTTTAGAGTAACTTACCCAACACTGCATTAAAGACTTGGAACAACATACTAAAAACTATAGTAAATACTAGTTTCCTAGTAAAAAACAAACAAACTAAGAAACAATTTGTCAAAATTTGAATGCGATGAGCTTGAAATCACAACTTCAGAAGTGGGAAATTTCCATTAGCATGTGAAGGCAGCATTAATACAGTGATTTCATGTTGATTTGAATGTATCTCTAAGCATTTGACATGTTACTGAGCTTTTAAATCAATCGTCATTAAAACTTCCCAGCAGATTTTCTCTTACTTTCATCAAGAGCCTTGTAAGACATGATATCAACATCATTTGCACACACTGAACATGAAATCAATAACGAAATAATGATAGTAATTATCCTGCCTCTAGCTAAGCTTATTAATAGAGTTATGTGGATTCAGAGTCAAATAATCAATGAAACTGCAGTGAAGAGGGGAAAAAGTCAGAACACGAACACAGCAGTACAAACCTAATCTAAACCAATTTCTGTGCAGTGCAGATTTATCTTATCATACTCAATATTGAAAACATCTGGTACTTCTATTAGGAAACAGCACACATTTGTTAGGTTAATTTTTAACAATCAGGCTGTTCCAAATGAATCAATAGTTTACTCTATGACTAGTCAGTGACCTATGATTCTCTCTGGTGGGTCTATGGAGGCGTTCGTGAGTGACACTGGGCTGCTCTACACCAATAGCATAAGACGCTAGCAGGATCCTCACAGTCCAACAGTCACAGCAGTGCAGCTTTAGGAACACTGGGTGGCTCTGTGGGCCCCACACCATGACAGAGATTTACTCACGCTACAGACCTGCCTCATCTCCCCCATAAATACAGCAAACTGTGTTCCCACAGGCCACCATTTCTCTGAGTCAACCTGTCATCCAGACCACCAGATCTCAAGCGTCTGAATGAGGCACAAACAGTGTTCAGGGAGAGGATATGATTCCACAACATGCTGTGAAAGTGGGAAAAAATGTACAACGAGACTATAAGTCAAGAGCCTTCGGTGAAAACTCAATGACTTTACCTCTCGGATTCAACAATCTGATCCCTAAATTTCTACGGTTTCACGACTGCCACTGGATTTTGCATGGTCTTCACAGATTGTACTTTTTATAAACCACAGAGGAAACTAAACAAACATATTTCACATCACCTTGTGCCAACAATGTGAAAAGGAGGCCTTAAGTGTATCTAAATTTACTAACTAACCGTTCCCCCTGTCGTGCATATTTTCCTTTATTTGGATGCTAAATTGCTTACACATGTAATGGGATATTTCGGTGCACACAACATACATATAAACTCTCGTCCAATAAAATATACTGCCAGCAGATTTCTAGATTTTGCCTACAGCTGCAAACTACACATTGTGGTGTAGGAGAGAATCTGGCTGCTGACTGAACCTGAACATCTGCATACAGAAGATATTCATGCTCACATCTTTCAACTGTACAAAAAAAGTTGACTTACTGGTAGCAATTTATAGGCAGGTATGTATTTGATCCTGAAGATGTGTGCTTTCACATTTGAACAGTTACAACGTAAATGTCAGTGCCAAGACACATTTCTGACCTGACTTTAAATACAAGTCACATTCATGACGAAGACAAACACCTTAAAGGGATACTCCACTTTTTTTGGAAATAGGCTCATTTTACAACTTCCCAGAGTTAAAAAGTTGGGTTTTACCATTTTCGAATGTATTCAACCGATTTTTTTTTATATATATATATATATATATATATATATATATATATATATATATATATATATATATATTTAAAAGAATATCAGTAACCAGACAGTTTCTGGTCTCATTGACTTCCATAGTATATTTTTTCCTACTATGGAAGTCAATGAGACCAGAAACTATCTGGTTACTGATATTCTTCTAAATGGATTGGATTTGAATGTTTTTCCATTTGAACTAGAATGGATTTGAAAACGGTAAAACTCAACTGTTTAACTGTGGGGGAGTTTTAAAATGAGCCTATTTACAAAAAAAGTGGAGTATCCCTTTAAAGGGTACACATCATGCTTTTAAATCATTCAATTTTACATATAAATCATACATGTGTGGTCTATATAAAGTGAAACTGCAATGCTTTGGCCTGAATTCCTCATTATTATAGCTCCACGGGCCCCTTTTCTACCGCTTTTCTGATGTGCGTCTGTGGGCAACCCCTTTTGGAGCGGCCTCTTTAAATAAAAAGGAGATGTGTCACACCCCGTCCGCTCTCCAGCTTGCTGAGTTCACACTCGGTTCAACTCCACCCCGTTCGGCCATTTTTGTAGTTTGATTAGAGATACACGATTACATAGTCAAAGAACATTTTTATTCACAGTTTAACAAAATGTCAACAACGGAAGACTTGTCCTTCGAGCATTACATGCGCGATCCAGAGCGAGTGAGTTGAAAAAGCAGACGACGAACCTGCAGAACAACCTCTTCATATGGATGTATTGCAATGGTATGTAACTGTATTGTGTTGTAAGTGATAGTCGATTATTTCTCTTGTTAAAACAAGTAGACTGACAAGATAAATGACTACGGTCTAATCTTAACACTAAAAATCTATATTGATAATATGATACGTTTAGAAAAGCATCAGAAAACACAGCAGCTAAATGACCATTGATGAAACTCAAGAACAATAATACTCAAAAGTCTAACGTTTCTTCAAAACAGAAACAAAGAAAGACAAAGGTACTGCTTGTGTTTTAAGAAAGTAAAGTACTTTATTTTTACTAACGATATTTACAGCTTATCAAAATGCTCGCGTCATCTCCAAAGATAGAAGGAATTTACCCCTCATTCAGACGAAGTCGATCAGCAAACCCTTCTTTATACCAGCGGAGGTTGTTGAAGTGGGGATCCTTGAAGTGCTTCGGGTCACTACATCCAACAAACGAACATTTTGACTTGCCCTCTCATAATTTCTGCATCATTGAGCTTGGACTACAAAATCAGAGTGAGAAATAAAAATGGTGTTGGACTATAATGTCCTTATTTGTCAGTTCCGCTGCAAATACTGTGACAGAGAACAGAAAAATCTGAACAGGTTGAAAAATATGACCAAAACAGAATATAAAGATATAAACGAAGCACCTGAAGAGAATAATTTCAACTTTTCTGTACTTATAAACACTCCAAATATACAACAAAATGCATTTAAGGGCTAAAAAAGTGAATTTAGCATGATATGTCTCCTTTAAACCAGCCAAAGCAGGTTTGCTAGTCTCCCAGCCTGGTCGGACCAGTTTGCAGACTAATTTTAGAGGGGATTTGGGCACTCAAGTGATCAAGCTGGGAAACCTGCTTAAACCAGCTAAAACCAACTGCTTAACAAGCTTAAATTGGTTTCTGTCAGTTTAAACATTTAATTTCACTGTTAATTTCACACTTTCAATACTTGGCATTCTCTCAGTCTCTGTAGCAATTTTACAAAACATTCCATCACCAAAACAGTGTAAACAGGTTTATTTATTCATTCCTCCTGTCAGCAGAAAGAGAAAGTGCTGCGTGGGCAGTGCCTCAGGCAGATGTCCGCTTTGGTTTTAGTCTGACCCACTTGTACACGGTTTCCTCTAGCCTGACAAGGTTAAGAAGCTACCGGCAAATGCCACTGCCTCCATCTAAGAACAGCACAGCAGGTCATCAACATTTCTCTGGTAGGAACTTAGTGGAGAATATTAGCTTCCTCTGACTGATCTGCCTTTGGGGGGTTAGCTCACCCATATCCCACCACCAGGACTAAACTGTGAATTTCAAAGTTCCCTGGTGTACATCAATCAGATCTGGGACCCTGGGAAGCCAGTACAATTCAAAAAAAAAAAAAAAAAGTTAAGCTTTCTGTATATAGTTGGCTTTCTGTCAGGACTCCAAAGTCTTTGTAGCTTGTATTTATCTAAATATGTCTTTGGAGTAAATCACAAAGCTGTCTAGCTTTTTGAAACCGGCTGAGCGCAGCCCTATTTTGGAAGACGCTTGGCTGGATTCAGAGAGGGATCATTTCTCTGAAAACAATCAGTAGGCCACTTCTGAAAGCCCTGAGCCAGAGCTCTATGGTTTATGTACTTGGGGCATGTTGAATTATTAGCCAGCTATTGTGGGTAGACAAAACTTGCATAGCTTTACACAGCAATATAATGACATGGAGTTACAGTATTATCCCTTATTACTTGGTAATCATTTATACAGCAACATTTATACAGCAGCAGAACCCAACTGCTTGTTTTTATTACAGCTTTTCCGGACCCAAATATTTGAAGGAATAGTTCACCCAAAAATGAAAATTCTGTCATTATTTACACATCCTCCTGTCCGTTCTGGCCAGTCATTATAATGAAAGTAAATGAGAGCTGGGACTGTCAAGCTCCAAAATTACAAAAAAACACAGTAAAAGTAGTTCTGAATTATTTCCAGTCTTCTAAAAACACACAATAGTTATGAGGAAGAACATACTGAAACTACATCCTTGTTCTCGATTTATGAGCATTTAAGAGAGTTGATGAAAGAAATAGGAATTTTAAGGATTTTTTTTTTCAAGTCATTCAGTTAGTGAGTTCCTCAAACTTTGTCAAACTGTCAACAAAAATTGACTACGGCAGAGTTTGAATATAGCGCATATTGTCCTTTTATGCTGTTTCGCTGACTTTTTATGGTTTAAAAGCAGTTGTCATTCTTTATAAAGTGCAACCAGCGCATTCTACAAAAAATTCGGTAACGCTTCCTTTTACAGTCCAGTTACCCATGTACATACTCAGTACTTATTTTAGAAATTACAATTACTGTGTAATAACTAGGTACTAACCCTGAACCTACCCCTAACCCATGTACTTACCTTATATTAGCTAGTACTTTCTAGGTAAGTACACTGTAAGTACTGTACTGTAAAAGGAAGCGTTACCAAAAATTCTCCTTTTGTGATCAACAAAAGAAAGAAAATCATACAGGTTTAGAATGATGTTCCAAGGTAAAGCAGAGTCCAGTGTAAATAAGTCATTAACCAATCACTTAACTGTGTTGTAAAATGTCATTACAAGACTTTAAAAGCACAGTGCATTTTGTAAAACAACTGCAATTATTTTAAATCATGCTAATTATGCCGATTTCAGACTGCATAATTTAGTCGGGTCACTGTTCTTTTCACATTGCATGACTTTCTTGGCCAGCATTCAGTCGCTACTGTGTTCACACTGCACGATGGATCGGCGACAGAAGGTTTCACACTGCATGACTTTACAATAGGAAGAATCGCCGACAACTAGCACTCTGCGCGCAAACTGCGTACATTTCAAAACAAACACAAGCGAGATGTGACAAGGAAACAACGCGACATCACACGTTCTCACATGAGACTTTTTCTTTTACGTCCCAGTTGTGATACAGCTCAGATGAAACGTCAAACAGACACGGGTGCTCCTGCCAAATTTCTACTAATTTTTCTTCCATTTTTTGGGTCCAAATAGACAGAGAAGAAGCCTTTTTCTGAAACAATGACATGCTTGTTGATCCGTGATCTATAACTCCTCCCCGAACTCCCCGCTGCTCTGTATCTTGCTCTCTCATTGGCTGTCGGTAATCGCCGATGTACTTTTCAGTCAGAACACTTTTCACACAGCAGGATTTTGAATCGCCGACAGGTCCAGATATTTAGCATGCCAAATATCTCATGGGCGATTCTCTCAGATCGCGTCTTTGCTCATTCACACTGCATGATTTTCACTCGCGTGAACGAGCACCGATTTGCCTGTGATATCATCACCAGGCGCAGTGGATAAGACACATGCCTTTGGTGTGAGAAACTCAGGTTCGAATCCACCGCAAGACACCAATGTGTCCCTGAGCAAGACACTTAACTCCTAGTTGCTCGAGAGGCGTGCAACCTCTTCCATATAAAGCAATTGTAAGTCGCTTTGGATAAAAGCGTCAGCTAAATGTAAATGTAGATTTCAGGCATTTGTCGGCGATTTCTCAAAACCTGTCGGCGAGCCAAAATCGTGGCTAAAATCGTGCAGTCTGAACTCGACATAAGGGAACCGATGAGCTAAATGGCTTTAGAGGGGCTGCAGACTTCAGGAGTTATGTTTGGGATTCAGTCTGGAGCTGAAAGATGGTTTGTGTTTGCAAGGCTGAGGAGGCCAAACCACCCAAAAACACGCAGGGAGAAAACTTGATGTGTGGGAGAGCGATTTGTTTCTGATAAATAAATGAAAACAAACGCTCAAAAGGAACATAAACCTGTCAGGGAAAGGAGAAAAACAAAATACGTAATTCGTGAAGCAAAAACTAGGGAGGGTAAAATCCAACCTCGACACTCCAATCAGGCAAACTCGAGATTCAATCAATCTATGTAGTTATGAAAGGCCATAGCCTCTGGTTGGTGGTCATTTCATGCAGGCTAACTGCTCGTCTCTGCCGGGATAATTGTACCCGGAAGATTAAAGAGGGAAAGTTTAAAATTGGCTGAGGGGAAGGGGACATAAGACAAGATGATGCATTCGGCTTTCCTATTCCTCTTAATGCACCAATCACATGCAACCTGAGCTCTGGGTAATGGCAGGGAGTGACTGAGTCTCATGGGTATCACTGTCTGAAATATCCTACATTTCCAGTGCAGAGGCCTGTCTCAGAAAAGGAACTGAAGTTAATATAGGGGCCCATTTAGCTGCACCATTAATAAATACGAGCAGGCATATTCGTGACTGCCTTCTAATTCGTCATTCGCTTTTCATTATTCGGTTTCAACGGCTAGACAGAAAGATCTAGCCTTCTAAGAACAGGGCAAGGATGGAAGAACATCTAGAAACCTGACCACACCCCCAGATAAAGAGTGTACAAGTATGCTTGCACTGAGTAGGAGGTACATTTCTGAGTCTGCACAGTGAAATCTGCAACTGTAACCACAATCTTTCCAGGCTGCAGAGAGCGCTGACCACAAATGGCCTCCTGCAGTCATTACCGCACACGTCTCTGCAGGGCTCTTCCCCCACGACCCACAGACCGGTCTTTCTCTGTCTCAACCCTCTCTTTTCCCTTCCTTATTCATCCGCAATGCCTCCTGCTCCCATTTCATTCCACTCCATCCTCAGTCTTACTCAGCGTTAAAACTTTGCTCCTTACCTTTCCCTGACCCCTGTCAGTGTTCCCAGTCCTGCTGGCCACGGTCAGCCCCAGCCTCGCTCCGCCTAACCCTTCCCGCGTGCGACGCGGTCGGCTTGCTTTCCCCAGCTGGCCGGGCTTGAAGTTTTTTAATGGGAAGGTTACGGGTGAGACCGCTCATATCGCACTAACATCAACCAGTGTAATGAACCCTGACAAGGCAAGGTTACAAGCCCTGCCATAAACCTCTCCCGCCCTAAACAACTTTCATTAGGCGTACTCCGGTTTACATTTAGCAAATGTTAAAACAAGAGGGAACAAACATGCTGTACTTTAGATTTTAGATTTGCTGTTGGAAAGGAGAATGATATGTCCTAAGTTGACTGACAGTTCCTCAGTGGATAAAAATACAGACAAGTTTCTAATATCATCATTAATATCATTATCAATTGATTTTTATGAAGATTTATACAATCTATTTTTATTATTGTTATCAGCCAAGATCGATTATGAAATAATTATTAGTTTGTCTTTGTCGGTCTCAGTCAGAATAGTATATTCTTCCATGAAATGGCAGGAATTAGTGTGGAAATTAGACTGTAATTTCCAATGCTAGTCCTCATAATGCCTTTTAAAATCAAGCTATGAAATGCATGTTCTATGAGTTGGCTGTAAAACAGATTTGTAGTCTTGACTGCTGTGACCAACCATGTGCCATACAGTATATCAGCAAATGTACTGTGGTTGTGAATGACGAGGAAAAGCACTTGTGTGCTGTAATATTTCAAACCAGGGAAACTATTACATAAAAAGCTTCAAATGCCAGCACCAGGGCCAACCAATCTAATCTCCTCTGCCTCGTGGAAACATCTGAGAAACACGAAGCTGCTCGCAGAACTTAATGGTGCTGTAGAGTGACTACCGTGTCACAATCGGCTTCAAATAAACACTAGTAAAGCTTAACCTTTGCTCCGGCACGGGCCTGACCTGATCGCACTAGTTTCATGGATGACTGTAAATTCATAAATGAAGTATTCCCCGACAGCTCAGCCAAAACATGTCCCTGATTCAAAGCAGAGCAGGAAAATATTCAGACTAAGAATGCCGTTTATCCAAGAAAAATTTTCCCTCCAGCACACCTTCTCCTCTCCATAAAGAGCACGGGGAGAGGTTGTGTCACATTAAGCTTGGCTGGGTCGATCTGAAAGAATCACATCTGGACGGCCTGAAGGAACAACACAGAATATCCCTACACTGACAGTGTCCTTTAAACAGTGTTTGGGAAAGTCAAATATTTAAGCAAGATCCTTTCCAGTACAATGATCAAAATTCAAACAGTGGGAAGTTTGACCGCAAGCTTTTCCAGGCACGGATATCAAAGGGAAGCGATGACTTACAGGCGGCCCAACTTGGGTGTGGATTGGAACAGCAGCTCCGGCAGGACCTGCAGCCGGTTCCGGTTCAAGCGGCTGTGAGGAAGAGAGGACAGGGGAAGGGCAAGAGTTAGTGTGGTCAAAACGTCAGGAGGTAAGAAACAAAACTTAAGACGCTGTGAGAATGACCTTACGCAGAGCACAGATCAGTGGGTATGTGTTTGCGTAGTTAGATTATCCAAGGCCAAAAGAGAGAGCGAAAACCAAACAAAGACGGAAAGGTTGTTTGACTTGCACATCGACATGCAGGCATCTGAATACCTAGATGGATGAGACAACAAGGCAAACACAAACGACACACGGACAGACTAATCCATCTTTCTAATTGAAGAAACAAGTCGGGTCAGCATTGCTATCAGGATGAGCAACATCACGACAGGCCAATAGCTACATCCTGGGGTCAGGAGTCACATATGTGCAGGGGCTGATGGGAAATAAATGGACTTCCTCTGAAGATGGCATAGGTTATCTCCAGTGGTGCTCTTTAAAGGCTATTATCACTCGCATGAGCCTGGCCAGACGGACTGTGGGATTTGGTATGAGCCTTATCACAGGAGTATGGGTTTTGATGATAGGGTGCAGGGTCATGGAGCAAACCAAAGGTATGTGGAGGAGGAACATTACTTTTTTTGCTTTTTGAGAATCTACAACCTCTATGACTTGGTTCCTTGCTGTCTTCAAGTAGACTCATTCTACAAGCGAAGAGTTGCCTTTCTCTCAGGACGTGTGTGTCCACCAAAGCATCTGAAAATGGCAGTCACTCTTCTGCAAACTCCTAGCTGAGGGGGGCGTGCACCTGAGACGTGCATTTTTTTCTGTAGGCAAGGGCGTGGGCTGGTACCTGCTTACGTCACGCAGCAGTACCCCAACATCCAATAGGAAAATTAAACTGCAGTAGCCACAGTTCAACCTGAAGAGGGCAGCACCCAGATGTTTTACACAATATATTGTAAAATTTAAACACTTTATACACAGATATAAAAAAATTTAACTTGAATCAATGAACAGCATTAATAAAAGCCCCAGTCTTACAGATCATTAACTGAAATAAAAGTTGTGTTAGGGTTTAGTTAAGCCTAGTTCACACTACATGATTTTAAGCCCGATTTAAACCCAATTTGCAAATCGTTATCACGTGCAAATTGCAGGGGATTTGCGGCCGATGAACGCTCGCCAAACTGTTAGTATGAAAGAGCCAACACTATCTCACGACCAATTCGTACGAATTTTCGACGAATGATTAAAAAGTGTCTAATTTGTACGATTTGTCTAAACCCAAGTGATGGTTAGGTTTAGGGGCGGAGTAAGGGGTAGGTCATTCGTATGAATTCATACGAGTTGGCCAATTCATAAAATATGTACGATTTAGCAAAATCGTACTAATTCGTACGAGTGAGGTCGTATGAATTGTTACGATTTAGCCACTTTTTAATCATTCGTCGAATTCGTACGACTTGGTCGTGAGATCGGGTTAACGCATCAAAGATGCTTGATGCTAACACACCAAAATATATCTAGCATGCTAGATATCCAGAGCTTTCGCATGACTCAACCTCAGTGATGTCATGAGCTACAGCCAATCAGAACAAGGCATGGGTTGAGGTCACCGAGTAAATCTTATTTTTTTGCATTTTCTCAGAGCAAATCATCGCGCAAACAGTTTGCAGCACTAGTTTCTGTCTGACGTCCATAGTCACGTGTTGTGTTCTTCGTCTTCTTCGCTGGGTTTTGACACATGTGCTGTTTCGCGTAATTTCCGGTTTGTTTAATCGCGTGATTTTTTTCATGAGTTTGTAGACAAGATAGAATCATTGGGTGACAGAGTTGTTGTCAACTCGTGTGGTGTGTTACCTCCCGTTGCGGATCAATCACATTGTGTGGTGTGAACAGCTCAACAACTTCAACACTCCTGATTTCACAGAGATCAAGTCATGTAGTGTGAACCACACAGTTTAGCCAGACATTTTAAAATCATGTAGTGTGAACTAGAACTAAGCTTTTTTTTCAGTTGTGCTTTGCTTACACAACTGTGTATAAGCAAAAACGGTCGTCTGTTACCGTTGTACAAGCAGGATGTGGCGGTTGGTTGTGTGGTATTTGTCTTGCCCCTCCTCCACTGTGTTTTGATGGTTGGCAAAAAATGGACAGTGATGAGTATTGCGTTTTCGCCATAGTTGGACATTCTTCAAGTCTCTGTGACCGGTAGAAAACGCACAGCGCTCAGAGCTCAGTGTGAAATTCGTAGACGCTCAGCTCCTTGTCATCCTGCTGGAGTTTTCAAAACGTGGTGCTCCTATCCCAAACAGCAAACTGACATTGAATCAACGTGGAAACGATGTCTCTCGTGACATTGAAACAACGTTGATCTGGCATTGTTTTGCTCATCGAATTAACATTGAACCAACGTCAGACGCGACATTCTTCAAAGCTAAATGAAATTCGAAAATTGGTTTGCTTTTATAACGTTTAAACAACGTTGATTTCAAGTTGATTTTCCGTTAGTTTTGAAAGAATGACGCGTCTGACGTTGGTTCAACGTTAATTCGATGAGCAAAACAATGCCAGATCAACGTTGTTTCGATGTCATGTTTCCACGTTGATTCAATGTCAGTTTGCTATCTGGGATGGCTTTAATTGTAAAAATATGCTAGTATCGTGGATACTCTTATTCGTCATTGACCTTAGTTTGAGGGATCAGTGGGAGTGGTAAGTAACCTTAAAACTTGACCCTTGTTAAACCATGGATTATAAACTTTATCTATGTTTTAGCTCCAAAGTCACAACATACTGCATGAAAACCATTCTCTTCTTTTTGTTTCTGTATCAGTAATTCTAAGGCACTCTCATTGTAGGGTCAAGCTATGTATATGTCTGCTGGGTTACAACAACAACAACAAAAAGTCACACTCAAGTGTCAGATGGAGGGAATGCATGTGGACACACTGGCCGTCTCGCCGCCAAGAGTGGGTCATTTGAGTTAAATGCTGTGAAATTCCAAATACGAGTGATACATTGAGGAATGTAGTTCTTAAGACCCTGATAAACCAGACCCACAAAACCACCACAGAGACAGATTCTTCAAAGATGATAAACAAACTGGCAAACTTCAGTTCTCTTCATGATGGTTGCTGATTTTGACGTACGTTCATCTCTAACACGTGGCGGCAGCTCAGTTAAACACTGACAGACCCGTGCAAACATTTACAAGGAATGAAACGCACTGAGACATTCACACATAAACAAACTCAGGGATGCTAACACAGGCAAGCCACAGTCCAGACATTCTTTGACCTTGTCCAACTGCAGTAATAGCTAGCATGTTTGGTCTGACCCAATGGTCAATTTCACTGGCAAGTGTTAAGATTCTCAGCCGGAAAAGAGCAAATGGCTGCGCTCCAGATGTCAGGGGGCAAACAAGCACGTAAACCCACTGGACTTAAAAAAGGAAAGATATGGAGGTCACCTCCAAATTCTCAAAGTTCCTTGCGCGTTTGTGGAGATTTTTCAGATTAAAACCGACAAGGTCAATATGTTGCTCATAGCCAGCTACAAATTATTTTGTCCAAAACACACATACTGAAACATGTGGAATATGTCTCATGACAGGTCAATGATTTCCTCTATTTTTATACCTACATTCTCTCAAGCTGTCGGAGTTCCAGAAATGCTCCTCTTTCGATCACACTTATTTGATTGTTCTCCAGATGTCTGTGGGAAAAAAAAAGAAAGAACTTCATTATCCAATCAACTCCAGCGATTCAACTTCAACTGACATTGATTAGCCTCCCAGAGTGATTGAAATGACAGTTGAAAGAGGACTTCACAACAGTGACTTACTGAAAAGCAAACTGCCTTTTTCTCATGAAAACCAGAGCAGATTTTTCTCTGATTTTATGACGTGTGTGGTTGCCTCAGCGGACCCTCGTTCGTGTCCAGCTTGCCTGTGACAACGTTCCGGAGAGCTCTCCTCTACTCTCTAGGCTTTGTCATATTTCAGGGCCCTTAAAATTTTCCAGATGCATTACAAAGACAGCAGAACTCCATGGCTATTTCTTGTTTATATTTGAGTCTCTTTGAATTAGAACTAACACGCAGACACACGCATAGAGCGCACAGCCACTAAATTATATTCGGCACCGGATAATACAAGCAATCCCCCCAAAAGAGAGACAATCCCCCGAAGCAAAAGACATCCTAAAGTGTCTCTAAAGTGGACTTCCGCTTTCTGGGCTTATGAATGATGTTTTAAAGAAAACGTTTAGACACGCAACTGTTTTTACAGCCGTAATCCATGTTTTGTCATATCATTCTGTCAGGAAAAGCTGAGACTCTAAGGCGTTTTTATGAATACCTCAGCTTCAAGGCAAGATCCAGCATGGTGAGGCCAAAGACACAAGCGATTGATTTATTCGTAATAATTGCATTTTTTGTTGCTAACAAACATATCATAGTCTGTGTCTAACATAAATCGAAGTCTGAGTAACAATCTGCCTCATTTTTACAAATAGGGGATCAACCCCACCATGGTTTATGTATTGGCATTAAACGTAATCCCTTTCGATCCTGACCAGATGGGTTTTGGTGTGGGCTGAAGAATAATAAGTTTTCTTTTTTTTTTTTTTTTCTTCATTTTTCAGCATCTCTCCCTGTTTCTGTTCTTTGTCTTTCTCATCTTTACAGAAATGTTTTGAAGTTTTGCATGAAACCATATGGGACACAGGCAAACACCTACATATGCTTTCACAGGGGCTGACAAGGAGAATAGAAGACCTCTCAACTAAAAGGGTGAAGCAAGACACATGGTATTGCTGGAATAGTCTTTGTTATTTTTGCCTTAAGCATTAACCAAGTGCTGGTTTATAGGCAGGTCTCAGGTCAGTGCAGATGGCGCATCCCTGAGGACTTTAGAATGGAAACCTTCTATGAGCCAAGGTAAGGTCAATCTTAAATTTCCAAATTATTATGAACAATTTACTTCATAATCAAATCAAAAGTCAAATGGTGTAACCAACATGTAGACTCATGTGAGAAAAAAAACCAAGAGAAATGATATCAAAGGACAAATTGCAGTGCAGCTGGCACTTCTCTGGGAAATTTTGTGTGGGAAAGTCTAAGTGCCCATCTTGAGCTATTTTAAAGGTTCCTAATTTTATTTTGGATGTCTCCTACAATATGTTTATATGCATCAAAGGACAAAAAAGACTTTTATTTTCTCATAATATATATTGCACATCACCTCATTTGACACCAGTGATCCGAAACAAAAGATTCGCGAAAGTTTCGTAGCGCCATGAAGCCCTGTTTCCAAAATCACCCATCACTACTCGACCCTGTGCCCGTACTT
This sequence comes from Pimephales promelas, assembly GCF_988280905.1. Taxonomy (NCBI): domain Eukaryota; kingdom Metazoa; phylum Chordata; class Actinopteri; order Cypriniformes; family Leuciscidae; genus Pimephales; species Pimephales promelas. The sequence continues at coordinate 17,387,985 of NC_142777.1, forward strand.
GACTGTCGCCCATCACCTGTTTGCTTGCTTATAGTGTTATTATTAATAAAGGTACAAAGAGATCTAAACCCCAGTCCTTCATTCCGATATACATCACAATAGGGGAGAAAAAAGACTATCACAACCTCGTTTCATGATGACTTTAAAATAACAGATAATTTGGCGAAATTATGACAAGGCAAGTTTAGTTCAGGTTGTAAAAAGTCATGTGGAGACATGCACGTAATTTGCACGGGGGTCATGACAAAAATCAGATCCAGCTAATATATAAAAAAAATAATATTATTATTTTATTTTCTGTTCTTTTTGCATGGAGTTTGCAAAGATACAAAATGAATCAAAGCCCAACTAACATTAGTCCACACTTGTATTTTCTCAGTTTCTGAACTTTATGTTATCAGAGGCTAAATGCAAACGCAAAGTTTTTAATGCTGTTATTTGATGTTAAGTTTTTAAAATATGATGTTAAAAAAATACATTTTAATAGTTAAACTTAAAGCCTAGTTTATTAACATGAACTTAAAGTCATTATGGCAAAAATAGTCAGGTGAACAGCTGAATTTATGTTAAATAGCTTAAATCAGTAAAAGTATCACAATCTAGGCCTATTTCCAATACAGGAACGGCAAATTAGCATGTTACCTTGGCTTTTACACAAGAAAATTATTCAATAAATAAATATGCTGCGAGTTTAACCCCCTCAATGGTAGACCCCCCAATGACCCCCAAATTCTGATATTTACAGTATGTTTAAATTATCTTGAAAAATACATTTAAAACAATACATAATAGTGCAGCTAACACTTCTCTGAGGACTTTTATGTGGGAAAATAATAAGTCAAATGGTGAATGTCGTACATGAAGAGTTGGAGGCTTGCCCTCCGCTATCATACGGTGCAAGTCTTCCAGAGAGATAAGGGGGTGCCGAGGCTGGGAGGCTGCTTTTGGGACATGGCATGGCTGTTAATCACAAACCACCTTAAACTGCCTCTGTGCAGCCCGCCAGCCGCTGCCTCTGCTTACGACTGCTCTCTTGGGCGTTTGTTTTACTCCTCTTTTTTTCACTTGTTTATTTTTATCTCCATTCCTCTCTTTTTACAGGCTCTCATTCAGGAAGAAAACAGCACATGATTACAGTCATTAAAGTGGAAGAACACTTTCTCTAGAGGAACCCAACTCGCTAGATCACGACTGACCTGCGTCTCTACTAGCAGCCGTCCTGTCATTTTTTATTTTTTTTATTTTTAAAAGTTCACGTTTCTGCAAGGAAATATATTGTTACATATTCTTCAAACTCAAGTACAAGATTGACTGCATCTAAGGCAATGACTTCATGCGAGATTCAGTCAAAGGGTCATGTTAAACGTGTCAGATTTACTCAGCTTAAAAGTCAGTTTGTTTTATTATGACTTGTGCCGTAATCCTCCCGGCTTTCGGCCTCGAAAAACCTTTGATGGCTTTGACTGTAAAGACAACACGGAAGAGGAGGGGCACTTGGGAGTTAAAGCAAGGATTAACCATAAGAGCGAAAGATACAGAGTGACATCTTACAGCACTCGTAGGTTCTTGAGGCCAGAGAAGTCCACTTTGGTGATCCGGGTGATGTTATTCCTGTCTAGATCCCTGGAAAGAGAAAAAAGGGGGAGAAGGAGTTAAAAGCTTTTTATTTCACTTATGCTTTCAAACATGATTTTTCAAGTCTCAGCTCACAGCACAGTCAGTAAACAGAGAATTTAAATACAGAGGCTCCCTGGCAGAGCCTCAACGGCCAGATGCCCGTGGGGCAACGCTGTTCAAAGCTGTCGTCTGCCAGCGAGCATTAGTGCCATGCTGCGGGTTACTGAGTCTGAGAGGCCGACATCAGCTCCGCCACTCTGCCTCGCATTCACTGCGCTGGAGGCGACTCACTTTCAGCATGCTGCTATTGTACTGCCTCGACTCTAAACGTTCCCATACACACACGACGCACATGGCTCGGGATCACGCGTACACCTGCCCTTTTCTGTCCTGTCGTGTCTGTACAATAACTCTGTACAATGCAATTATTTTCTTTCAATGCGTTTATCTGCTTTTTCTTTTCAATGCAACAAAAAAGGACAACTAAAGGCTGAAAAAATAGCAGAATTATATTTTGTTCTGTGTGTAAGCAACGCGAATGAAATATGGGAATAAACTGCTTGAGAGAGACAGATCGCATGGGAACATTTTTGTTTGGAAAACGTCTCCTCTTGCAACTGAGTGAATTATATATTACCAAACTAAGTATTTTTCCACTCTAGTCAATATCTTATACTTTTCCCAGACTGTTATTTTATCAGTTGTTTCAAGCGTGTCTAAAATTGTATACATTTACTGAAATGAGTATACATGCCTATGGATACGAACTGACTTCCTCTGTGGGACGCTGTTTACTGGAACTCCGCCACACTGAAAAGATTACCGTCGAGAAATATACAGAGACATATGATGACACACGCATACACTTGCGCGCTAACATCAGGCCGTCTCAGTGTGCTTCTCATAATATACATAAACATTTATAAATCTGATTTAAAGGCATATTGGATTTCAAAAGATTCCCCCAGAACCACGAAACTCACATCAAGCAGACTAATATGAGCCATATAGGAAACATATTACAGGGGAAAGGCCATTTACAGAACATGATCCTCTTCTAGATGGCGGCAGCATTTTTGGGCATGTGTGTGGAGCAAAAGAATCGGTTTAGAAACAAGCTCTGATCTGCTTTGAAAACCAAAAATCAGAATCATTCACACTTACTTGTAACATAAAGATAAAGAAATGTATATTATCAGAATTGAAAAAAAAAAGTTAAAGAAAAATGTTGTCCAAAAAATTGTCCCAACTGTCCTAGAGTTGTCCTAGCCCCTTAACTGTCACCCCCCTTTTTTGAGAATGGGGGTTAAATGCTCTATTCACACTTAAATGGTTGTAATTCAAGAATGCCTTGGAATATATACCCAAGTTTGGTCTTGTTTTAAAGAAAACACTCAGCAGATTATTGCTGAAGTGAAAACACTTCAAAAAATGAAAGTATGAAAAAGTTATGGAAGTTTTAATTCACAGTAAATCAAATATACTGTACTATATATTTTTTTATTTTATATAAAATATATATTTTACAAAATATTTTTACTCTAAAATTACTATAAAATCAAAGCCATAAATCTAACCAAGTTATGTTCCAAATTTGAAGTTGATATCACAAAAATTGAAGTTCCCATGAGATTTTGTTTAGGCGTAGTACCAAAAATAGCCACCGGGTGCCATTGAATTCCATTGAATTTAGTTGTGTACATTCTGCCTTAATAAATTAATACATTTCTGTCCAAATATCAATTTTGTCACAAAATTTGGAACCTTGAGACTCAGACCTTTCTGACAATATGTGTTTTGTCAAGATTAGAAAAGGTTTTGATCATAAATTATGAAATATAAGGATGTCCAAAAGGGGAGGAGCCTCATAAAACAAGTACCGTTTCTATGGTAACGCAACGTTCAATTATGAAATGGTTTTCACAGGATGAATTCTGAGTTTATAAGCTTTCAAATGATACCTAATTTATGATAACTGCTAAAATATGTGATATAATAAAAAAAGGCGATAAAAAATATTATTATATTTTAGAGGATAATATATACATATATATTATAATTTTTAGAGGATAATGTTATACTATAATTTTTATTTTTTATTGAAAAATACTAGATTATATGTTTTATTATGAACTTTTAGCATAAAAACAGAAGTTTCAATGATTAAAAGTGGGTTCATCCACTTTTTGTGACAAAGGTCAAATCTCCTGTTATGATGCAGATTTTTTTAGGTGCACTCTTGTCATAAATTCATTAATTACTCTTCCTACATAATTTTTAACACAAAACAGGGGTCGAATATTTAATTAGAAGTCTTAGACCTTTCCAAAAATATATAATTTGTCATAATTAGATTAGGATTTAATAGAAATATAGTGAAGTAAAGTTAGGCGTCCCGGTACCGGGACGGTGACAGTCAAGGGGCTAAACAACTGCTAATTGTGCATGTTATGAGTTTTAGAGTTCCCAGCATGCACTGCAGCATAAATAAATGATATGGTTATTATTGCTTTACTGTTTGCTGACTTTATTTATCCTGTTGTTGTTGTTTTTATCGTGTTCTGTTGTGTGATAATGTAAAGAGCTTATTTCACTTATTAGGGTTGATGATTATCATCCTTCTCGAGGTAGATTACCATTCAAAAGTTCAAAATGATTGTTTTTCTTAAAGAAATATATTATTTATTCAGGACATATACTGAATGGAGCAAACATCATAGTAAAGATGTACATACTGTTATAAAATATGTATTTTTCAAATAGGCTAAGTGATGTTCTTTTGAACATTCATCAAAGATTACTGAAAAAAGTATCAGTTTACACAAAATAATATAAATCTAAAGGATCGTGTGACACTGAAGACTAGTGCCATAATTCAGCTCTGCCATCACAGGACTAAATTACATTTTAAACTATAATCAAATAATATTTTACAATATTACTGTTTTTTTTTTTTTTTTTTGGTCCCACTTTATATTAATTGGCTTTAAGTACCATGTACTTACATTGAAATGAATAATTTGATACAGTGGACTTATTGTGTACATATATGTTTTTACATTGTACTTATATTTAAGAAAAAACAGCATGTAATTACGGCTGTAATTAATTTATGTGATTGCATCTGTAATTAATTACACAGCTGACCCATCCCTTACACTTAAACCTACCCATACCACCACACCTGTCCCTAACCTTACCCGTATCACACCTCAATAGCAGCAAAAGTGATATATAATACAACATTACCACAATAAGTACATTTTACTTATTTTTAAATGTAAGTACATAGAACTTAAAGCCACTTAATATAAAGTGGGACCTTTTTTTAGTTTTAGTCAAATAAATGCAGCCTTGGTGAGCATAAGAGACTTCTTTCAAAAACCTTTTAGAAACTTGCCAACCCCTTTCTTCATTTGCATATGAAGATATTGTATATTAAAGACTGCATATTTATTTGCAAATACTTAATGAGGTCTCCCTTCTGACTCAATGGACTTGTTAGAGCTGTTCACAGCCTTTATAAAGCTTGAACATTTTAGTTCCCGTTCCTTTGAATAATGTATCTTTGTTTTAATGCATTTGAACTCCAAAATCTTAATGCATGATGTTTCCTTGATTTTCCAAACTTCTTATTAATTCTATACATACAGTGTTCCCGCAAATTCCCAGTCTCTCCATGTCACTCTCTTTCTGTTTTCACGTCCTAATCTCCAAATAGCTCTCCCTTCTTTTTCTCATCTCGTATCCTCTCACCTGCTTGCAATGTAATCCCTCTAATAACATTTCCTCCCCTCCCGATCCTTCACTTCAATCCTAACCGTGTCAGTTTTTTTTACAGTACGTGTTAAAAGCCTGGGGAGCAAACTAAGTCCTACTTCCTCTAGATACTCAATCAAACCTCCAGTCACACTGACAAGGTGGAGTTCACAGATATGGCAGCCCCCTACTGGCTATTGTTTGTTTTAATTTGTTGAGGGGATAAGGTGCCCATTCAAACGGCAGGTGTTCAGCTCTAACAATGCGCCCCCCTCGGGGTCCCACCCCACCCACGCATGCTGTTAGACCACTCAACCCAACTCGTCCAGGTCATAAGCCGGCAGACCACTCTGGTTAAGTCTGCTATTCAGAACGAAACCGGACAAAGAGAAGAATCTTTGCGATTTTGGCTGGAGGTTATTTTGACTCTGCATGAGAAACTGGGAATTTGTGGGAAAACTGTATGTAGAACTATTGAGAAGTTAAGAAAATCAAGGAATCATGCTTGAAGATTGAGTTCTGCTTAGATACTTTGAATAATGCATCTTTTTCTTTTAATGCAATTTTAAGGGAATGGGGACTAAAATGTTTAAACTTTATAAAGGCTGTGAGTGAACAGCTCTAACTAGTCCATTGAGTCAGAGGGAAACAGTCTTTAATATACAATATCTTCATATGCAAATATTGCAACAGGCGGTTCCCAGGCAACCAAGGTACACTAAGATCTCAAAGTCACGCAAGAAAAATGTGCATGAAAACAAACATTTTTTTTTCTTCTTTTCCAATACGATACCCTGCCTCTCAATGTGTTTCCTGTCGTAATCTTCTGCTATTTTCCTCAAAGCCATGCTAGTCTAGTCCTCAAAAGCTGATAGGTATGCTCCATTTCCTCTTGAATGCTGCTTCTCGTGGCTGTTTGGAATCATAAATGAGTTTTTCCTTTCAGATCTCTGGTTTGGACACCTTAGAGGGTCCCACTTATCTATACTAACACATTAATATTCTCCTCATAAGATGCACAAGTTATTATCAGAACAGATGATACATCAAAAGAACAAATTATGTTTCTCATGTCTATTGATTAATTACAACTAAACGCCTTGAGATAAGCACAAATAGACCACACAAGATTATGCTTATCCTGTGCATTTGAATTCACAAGTTCACTGTCATAACTGTCAATGGAACACTTTAATTTCTGCAACCTATTATCTCTTTATTAAATGACTGTTTTAATTAACATTTCTCCTTCACTGAAGTAATTCACCAAGGCATCCATGTGGCACTGAATATTAGAAAGCAGATGCTAAAGGATAGACACAGATAGGGATGTTTTAATAACTTTCATGTAACAGCGTGTAATTATTTTGTGCATTTCAAACCAGTAGATGCCTCATTACCTCCTCCTCACTCTCCCATAGCAGAGCACTTTCCTTTTCTCGGTTTCTCTGGACGTTTTTCGCCGAAACGCTTGTTCGTTTGCACTTGTGTGAGGTGAAATGGGGGGGATTATTACCGCTCTTTCATCTCCCATGAGCCATGCAGTCAGCCGCCATGTGGCAACCACACATCTCCACTGGACACAAGCAGCCCTGTCCCAGAATTCCTAAGTGCACCTCCTGACATAATTACTACCACCTCAAAAGATCTTAACGATTCCATATTCGTTGAACCCGTCACAGGGTTCCATATACAACTCTTTTATTTTTTACAGTCAAATCTCTGCATGTTAGAAAACCACAAAAACATAATACCTGATTACCTGCATGATTAGTGATGATAGTTTATTGACTTTGGACAATCTGCCTTAGGACATATTGGATTTGGGGTTTAGACTGTCTTTCCATGGGGATAAAGGCTAACTCATCATTGGAGTTTCAGGATGAAGGCTGTGAAAATGAAGAAGCCAATGCGTCTTTGAATTCATCTGCATTGTTTATGCACAATGTTGGCAGTTTCCATATCAGGAAGAGTTTCATTCAGTAAATATTTTCATTACAGTCATGTCTGGATACATTCTCCACTGAAGAGCTCCCACTTCATACTAAGCAGAGCGGACAAAAAATGAATTATTTCATATTCCTTTTTTGAACGTTTGCCCCCTGGATGGTTTATATCCAAACCCTGACATCTAATAGCGCAGACGGCCTGGTGTTCTTTCACAGTATATGAGTTCTTAAATTACTAGAGTAACGCTTGGCTGAGAGGTGACAAGGGCATCTTCTACACTTCTGTGTGAAAGTCAATATGACAGCCAGGCTACAAAAGGCTCATCAATAACACAAGTCTCATCTTGGACTCCAGGGGTAACCAAGGATACCCCCTCCCTTCTCCTAACATCATTACCAGGAACAACAGTCAAAAATGAGGATCCCGACCAAAGTCCCCATATCTAACAAAAGTCTCCGTGCCAGGCCACCATTGGATTTATTTATTTTGCTAAATTTGGCTCTACTTCCAATTGTGTTGCTTGTATATATTTATCCAAAAAAGGCTGTTGTTTTTCATTAATTACTTTGTTACTATGTTGTTACTTCCTAAGCGAAAGTAGCTAGATTTAAGTCAAGCTATATAGCTACACCACAAGCCACAAATGAAACAATGCAAACTACTGTGAATGTGAATCTATGAAAGACAATATATTTGGCTACACTATCTAAGCTGTCACTGGGGCTGTACCTTTTCAAAAGCTACACTTTTGTATCCAAAGGCTACATATTGGTACCTTAGTGGTACATATTAGCACCTAAAATGTACATATTAGCACCTGAAATGTACAGTTTAGCTAATGAAATGGACATATTAGCACCTAAAATGTACATATTATCACCTAAAATGTACATATTAACACCTAAAATTGACATATTATCACCTAAAATGTGCATATTAGCACCTAAAATGTACATATTATCACCTAAAATGGACAAAAGTGTACCTTTTGAAAAGGTACAGCCCCTGTGTACTTTTTTTTTCTGAGAGTGTAGTGGTTTACCAAAGTTACTAGCCACAATTTTGACATTGATACCATGAGCAAAAAACAGCCATATAGATATTTTTTTTTTATTATCTCAAAATTTAGCAGCAGGTATATTAGGCTGCTGTCACTTTAATATCTAAAGCACAGATCCATTATACTGTTACACAAAACCACACACTGTTATACTGTTTTAAAACATAACTGACTTTGTTTATGAGAATATCTGCCATCTTGACATCTTTTTAAGCCCAATAAGCAGCGAAAAATAACTCAATATAGTAATGAGGCGGCTTTGCTGCCATTGCTGAAATCCACATGAATGTGGCAAGTTGGCGGTGTTAATGTCAAGCCCAGCATATCAGATAATACATCTGGAAGCAATTAACAGCAATAAACATACATTTAAACTAAATAACCAATGAAGTTGGGAAAATCATATTTTACATAAACGAACAGCAGCATTTAACGAAATACTACATGGAGCAAATGGGGTGTAAAATGTCTAGGGACTCAAATAAATGTCACACTACATCACTATTTGTCTGAGCTCGTTACTAAAAAAGTTGTCACACTTCTGAAAATTCAGTTAATGGCATAACTACTTTTCCACCCCAACAGTTCATTAGAGTCACATCCGCTTTCTTTCTGCGTACCAAAAGCCTTGTAAAATCCTGATCAAACCATTCCGAAATTATGGTTTGATTCTTTTGTTTACTGGTTGCTAGCTGCAACCCAGTGTTTCAGTCTGTGAAACTTACATCACAGTAACAAAATCATAAAACCACACACGCTTTTATTCATATTTGTTAGCTTAGGATAAACACTGTCACTTCTAGCTACACTAAGCCATAACTAACAATATGTGCTGATGAAAATAACGAAGCCCTAGTGTTGCTTTGGTGACAAAGCCCACAAAACAAGAGCCCTCGTAAACCCAAAATGGCCCGGAGGCATGCACATTATCAACTCCAGCCTTCCATGACACAAGCTTGGAAGATTCACAGACGTCCGGGGAAAATTCAGAGTGACCTCTTGTTTGTGACAAGGGGTCTTCTGGCTCCCAGACTCACCAAAGACAGCATTATCTTTGATGCACTGCCTGAAATGATGCAGATTAAATATTTTCCGTACATGAAAACATAAAGGTTGGGTGGCGAATCGCTTCCTTGAGTCTTTGCCCACAATCCGTGCCAGCAGCTGTCTGGCAGCCTGCAGTGTGTGAACGCTCACTGAGCGAGAGACTTCACATATGCTCCTCATATGCCCACTGAGGTCAGCAGGGCACCGGAGACCACAAACCCACCTCCTGACTCGCTCCAACACCAACACAACAAACACACACACTATCCCGCTGACTGACTCACTGCAATAATAATAATAAAAAAAAAAAACTGACATGCAGCATAAGCAAATGCTGATAAACGGATGTGCGATCTAGGGTGGAGCTACCAGTTGGGAAAGCAGGAGTTGGCGGTTTCACACCGAAACTTCATTAAGAGACCCTGAGTGTGATGAGAGGAAGGGAATGCTGCCATTCTCTATCCTGATCCAGTAGACCAAACACCCTATACGCCATCCACAAAGTGCCACATTGTTCCTGAAGTGTCAACTGCGAGAGGGCCTAAGACTCCGGCGGAGAGAATTTGCTATTAAACGCTACTAAGTGTGTGCGTAACTGGTGCAAATTAGAGTGTGTGTGTGTGTGTGAGTGACTGAAAGGGGATATTACAGTTGCAACAGGAGCTACTAATGAGCGCAAAATCATATGAGCTGTCAAAGAGAGAAAAGCCTTTCAAACAAATGCACATTTATTAGAGCGAAATGTGCCTGAACTCTGGAATTGTGGGTAACTAGCCTTTGCTTAGGGCAGAGGTGCAGTCATTACAGCTAAATCAACACTCCAGGGTGCTCAGGGAAACCTGGTGGCGTGTTAATCGTACCCAGGAGACATGGAGACGTGTCCTCCTGTACTTTGAGTCCTTAAAACTGCTACATTTGGTGCACGTTTTGGGTGATTTGCTTGGTTTTTGATTCATAAAATCAATTCATAAAGTCATTAAACAAATACTTTGCACACCGTGAATGACTTTCATCTGTCTCCAATTTAAGCAAGACACAACCTGACATGGTATATTTTAAAACAAATCCAATATACCGCAGGTCATGACCCTTATTTATTTTTCTCTCCACATGAAAAATTCCACTGAAAAGACCTTTAGAGGTTAAAGGTTGGAAGGTTCAACCAGACCTCTGGCTAGTGAACAGACTGGATGCCTTTCCTATCAAATTAAAAAAAAAAAAAAAAAAAAAAAACCTAAATATTATGTTATAACAGATGGTTATGATATTTAAAGAACTGTCATGGCTTATCATGACAGAAGTGCCGCAGGTGGAAACAGGGAAATTAAAGATATTTTCTCAGTGAAAATCACCAGTGGTTAGAAGTAAACTAATCACATAAGAGAGTCGGTCTTCAGCTGCAGTGCGCCCCTCAACGGACTTGTGGTTCCGCAACTTCCCAACTAATACAGCCAAGATACATACACACACTCACACCATATGGCCATTAATCATGTTAATGTTTGTGTAAACTCATTATCCTGGATGAAAGAATCAGATGCAATGCTGTTCAACATTCAGGACACATATGAAGAGCTGAGCAGTTAATTTCTCATCACTCATTTAAAACAATCGGAATCGAATTATTGAAATGTGATTTTACTTGACTCCAAACTCTTCAAACACTCACATTAATGCACTGAACAGTTATATACTGACAGTTATATACTGAATTACTGCTAAATTGAACCAAACAGTGCTTTAAAATAAAGTAAATTCCTTACTGAGATATATATATATATATATATATATATATATATATATATATATATATATATATATATATATATATATATATAAAGACCATGCTTTTTCTTTAAATTCTGTCAGTGTTTAAAGAAGATAACAGCTGCCTGATCAATTGAGCAAAAATAACATAAAGAATCGTGCTATTTGGTTTTATCAACTTCAGACATCTTAATAAGAAAAACTATAGTAGCCTAATAGTGCCCTTTTACACAAAATACAGTATGTTCCACCATTTAATCCAACAGATACAGATGTGTTAGAGATGTTAAGGAAAAATCTTGATTTCATGTGAACACTTTTTTCATGCCTGGTTAAAAAGTCACATGACCAGAGCTGTTTCATTCTCTCACACAATCAGAGCCTTGATGTATTATTAAACGGATGTAGCCTAGCCTACTGATTGATTATTTTATTGTATTTCAAAGTATACTTGCAAGGAAAAGAAATGTGCATTTATTCTTGAATTAGCATCGCTTTTTCTTCGGTTGCTTGTAAAAATCCTGAGAAAATTTGATAGGCTATGGAATTATGGAAACATTTTTTATTGTTTAACAGAATTATTTAAATTAAATTAATTACACAGAAACGGCAAGTAACATAAATTCGGAAGTGAAGGACTGAAATAGTACTATTAATCTTTGTTTTATTTGCAACTTAAAATATTTTTAGAGCAATGGTCAAAATTGTAAGATGGGGGGAGGGGGTTACAAACCAACTTTCACTTAACATTCTTGCACTTAATTTATTTATTTATTTATTTTTTACATTATGTAGTGATTAATAGCCTACCATTCAATATTTGTAAAATAGACGCTACAAGTCATCAATTCAAGCCAAAAAAAAAAAGAAAAAAAAAAGATGCATCTTTCACATATAATCATTAGGCTACATTACATATAATCGCGACGTTGTCACGAGAGAAACGCGCCATGTCATCATGTTATCGGTGTTCAAATAACGCGATAAGAGGCGTACTTACAGCCTCTCGGCATTCCTCGGGATTCCCCTGGGCACCGTCCTGAAGCCTTGACCCTGGCAATCCACATGAGAGCCCGAACAACTGCACTTATGCGGGCATCCATTGACAGCAGAGCACAGCAGCCCGCACAGCACAGCCAGTGTCCCCCAATACTGCACCCACCGCATCATATATATCCTCTGAGGCTGATAGCAGTCTAATAACAGTAGAACAAAATTCAAAAATAATAAAACTACGCAAACAACCTGATGCGTATGCTATATGAAAAAAAAATGTATCCGCGTCTTATCAACAGAAAATTAAGTCCCACGGGAAAAAAAAAAAACAAGTGGGAAACTTAACGGTGAACTATAGCTCCAACTTTAAAAACTTCTCGAAATACACAGGAGAAAAGTGTTCCTCATTCAAACGCAAGTTTCATCTGTCTCCCCACACCACTGAAACATACAGATGCGCATCAAAAGTTAGAAAAGCACATCGCTGCCAAGGAAAAGCCCATAAAAAGTCCGCAAAATCATTCAGAAATTCCAAAGTAATTCCTTCTCATCCTTCACCAATTCCGCTTTTTTTAGGTCCAGCATGCAAATCTTCATTGATAGTGATAGAGGGACTTCAGCGGAGCTCGTACCTATTTGATTTCCAGCCCCCAAACTCTGCGCTCCACACTCCTACTGGCTCATCTACGTGATGTCATTCAGGGATTGGTTTGGGGTCTCGACTCGAGAAGTTGTTGGGACTGCTTCAAATAACTCAGCACACACCAAATGCCCGTTAACTTTGAGTGGAAGAACACAAACTTATGAATTAGTTACCGCAGTTCAAAAAGGACAAGACATTATTTTCAGCTGCATTTTGAAATGACAAAGCGAGAAATCCCCAGAAAACAAGACATGAAAACAAGACACGATTTTATATTGCGAAAAGCCTATAGTATACTATTCACCAGGAAAGGTTAAAGTGAGTTACTGTACAGAAATTAGGCTACTTAGTGAAGTGATTATAAAAATAAATAAATCAATCAATAAATAAATAAAATAGTGAATTTCTACATACCCAATAAACAATTGTTTTAACTGAGAAATGGTTATTATGCTATTTATATTGGCACTGTATCCAACTAGGCTATACCATGCAATAATTCAGATACTTTTTGTACAGATAATCTGAGTTCTGACACTCTTGAGATATTTTACATGACTTTTTTTCATGGTTTTTGGTGCCCATTTTGCAGTCGTAGTGCCCCCATCTGGTGAGAAACTTCATAAACTTACTACATTTAAATTCCTTCCTCACTTTGAGAACCAACTTTTACCATATTGAGAAGTTTGGTAAGGTTGTGAAGTTTATTTTGGCTCAAGTTTGCTTTAATGTTCTTTATTGTTTGTATCAAAAAATAAAATAAAGATTGCATCCAGGTAAAATATATTTGTCTGACAGGGCAAGTTACTTATTATTATAATATATTAAAGAGGAGAGCTAGGTTTTCCTCTAGTCAAAAAAAGAAAACAAATGTTTAGATGTCTGTTAAAAAAAGTTACTGCCTTAAGTTTTTGAGTACAATCAACTTGGATGTGTAAGTCATTTCAACGATAATTAAACTGATTTAATGAGTTGAATCTTGTATAACTTGAAAAGTTGAAAAACTGATAATTTACTCACCCCGATGTCATCAAAGATATCCATGTCATTCTTTACACGTTTTGACAAGTTTTTCTCAAAATGAACGAATCTTTTTTCATGTCATTTGGTTCATTCAACAAACGAAGTGAACAAATTGACTCAGAAAAAGATTCGTTCATTTTGATGAACGAGTTCGAACAGGAGAGTCACAAACGAGCATCACAGAACAGAGCAAGGAGACAATTTGAGCTTATAAAACTTAAACTTTTTTATTTTTTATTTAAATGAGAGATCGTTTCGCTTGATAAGACCCTTATTCATCGTCTGGAATCGTTTAAAGCCCTTTGAACAGTCTGCAGTTTGTACTGAAAGTGTCTTTTTGACCTTGAACCGTTTGGTTAAAGTGCATATGGAGAAAAATGCTGGAATGTTTTCATCAAAAACCTTAATTTCTTTTCGACTGAAGAAAGAAATACATGGACATGGGGGTGAGTAAATTATCAACAAAAGTTTTTTAAAATGTGAACTTTGACTCCTTTAAGTATTATTTTCAGTTGAGGAATGTAAAAAAAAGTGTTGTCATAATTTATTAATCACAATTTTTACAGAGTAATGCACCTCACTTTGCTTTAATCTGGTGTTGTATGAGTATTCTTTACACATGTTAAACAAGTATTCTTAAAAAATACTCTTAAAGGATCTGGGCACAGCGTTTAACCGTTTCAACTACAGAGTGAAGCTTTAAGCATGTGAAGTTAAGCTGCAAAACATGTGCTTTACACTTCCTTTAATGCACACACACATGAGTCCATAAATCTATGATTTGTGTCAATAAGGGTGATGTGCCAGATTTACAGACTGCTTTATTCTATTCGCTTGTTCACGTCAGGAGTGAGGAATGTCCAGAGAGCTTCCACCTGTGGAATACTGTGGAGAATGAGCGTGATAAGGAGAGCAATACTCTACATGTGTTGAGCTGTCTGTCAGCTCTTCTAGGGTCAGACCTTCAAGTAAAAAACTCTTACCCACATAGTGACCCCCAAACAGCCGTGTTGCACCCTTGAGCACGATCAGACTATACAGCAGCAGAAGCATCTCTGTCTTACATACTCAAATGTATGTCTTCATTAAGGAGAAGGGTATTGTGTCATTTTCTTTTTAATTCTCTGCGGTCATGAGAGAGGAACTGGACTACAGGCAGGATGCTTGTGCGCTTGGAGAGCTTGAGAAAAATAACAGCTGCCCTTAGGCTGAACATACAAAGTCATAATGCGTTTAAAAACTGAGCGCATGACATTACAAATAAGACGAAGTGAGTAAGAAAATAGATTGTGACTTATATTTTAATCATAACTTGGCTGCGCTGAAAAAAAAAGATTGAAATAAGTTAAAAGGTTAGTCATCAAATTGAATTGACCTGCGTTTTCATTGAACTACACATAGCAATAAAAAATGCACTATAAATGTCAAAACAAAGGATCTTATTTGTAAAACGATACAAGTTTTGCGAGTTAAGGCCGGACAGTTGACATTAAACTGACCTTTCCATTTTATGTATTGCACCCAATGGAAAGTGAGTGGCCAGATTATGGAAAATCTTGGCATGGATGGTGTAGACCAGCACTTCTGGCAGGGAAGGGAAAGGGCTAGCCAAAGACCTGTCTGAAGAAAAAAGCCATTAGCATACCATGAGACATGAGACTGCTTTTAAATGGAACACTTGAACATAAAAAGAAATCCAAACTTTTCAGCAATTACGTAAATCTCTCAGCCTCTCCGTTTGCCTTGGGTGAGGGGAAATCTCATATAGATTTTCTCTCACTCCATATATTCCCTTTCGTTGTCAGTTTGTATCCATTTTACATTGCCATCCTGTTCTGTAGCTTTGTAACCGAGAAGAGTAGTGAAGGATTTCTCATCTTCTTGGGTGGAATTTTTTTTTCTTTCCTTTAGCTCACACAGAACTGAGAAACAGTCAAACATTTAATTCCACAGCAAAATTTACTTTATGGCTCATAGAATTCCACTTTTGTCCCATTTGTATCCCAGCCAACAACTGTTAACCCACATATTATGGATCTTAATTCCTTCCCACAAGTGACTGGCAAACGGAACATGAATGGGAAGTTGCTTATTTCTCTCAGGCATCTGTTTGCATTGCTGTCTGGCACCTCTGTGAACTGCTGCTGGGTGATAATTGGAAAGACAGCCTCCCTCTAGCATCCTGCTGTCTGAACAGTGACCATTTCAACCCATCGAGTCCCAAGCTTCTAGTGTGTGAGTCTCCAGAGCCAACTCTGCGTGTGCCCATGAGGCAGCAAGACACCAGCTTCTGCCACATAGAACTGCTAATTACATGCACATTGTCCTAGCTTGTATGAACAGGGGCAGCCGGGCCGCGGGAGGCGGAGAGGGGAGAGTATCGGGAGGTGGAGAGTTGTGACAGGGGCCTGCCAGGAACAACAGCCTGGGGTCCCCTGGACACACACGCTGTCAGGATCTGGACCCCCGTGAGTTTTAGACAGCCGTAAATGTTCGGCTTTGTTGTGCGCTAATCCATAGAACGGTAGAAGAGCTTTAGCAATGTATAAACTCTTTAAAATTTTTGTCGTTCAGTTTTAGCAAACAAACATGTGGAAAAAAACTATGGCCAGATGTTGCCACAGTCCTTGTAGAATGATTTGTTTAATTTTCTAAAAGCTCACATTCCAAGGGAACTGCTAAAGCCCCGCAGACGTCATTGGTTATGCCAAACCTGAGGTGTTTTTTTTTAAACCAAGTTGATCTTTGACCTGGCTCTGATGTTAGAATTTGCAACATTTGATGTCGAGCTCTGAGGCAAACATTCCTACAGAATTTCTCACTCGCTCCTTTTCAATTACTCACACACTCTACGTAATGCCACTCAATGTGAACCAGGAATAATGGTAATGAACGCGACAGGAGAAACTCCAACAACAACACCCAAGTTTTTCTTTCACAGGGTAGGAAGTGCACAATTAGATTGGCTTAGCTCTAAAATCAGTAAGGTTTTATAATGTGAAAGTGGTTAATATGGTTTACCTTTCTCAGAGAATGGGATGAGGACTGGATAGGTGGGATCTATCTGGTGCCCTTCCGCTCCTCGTGCCTCTATCAGGATTAGCCTATAAACAGTTCCACATGTGGTGCTAACCCTGACGCTACAATGTAAGACTTTTTCCATCGGTATGACTGGAAGATTGATGATCCAATTTACTAGGGAGTTATCATGGACCAGAATACTCAAAAGAGCTAAGAGGAGCGGCCAGCTGTTGGCTCTTCTGCCTCGATTTTTCCTTCGGCCGGAATTTCATCTGCATACAGGGAGATGGAGAAGTAATGTTCATGTGGTCAGATGCAAGTCTCTCAGTGCAGTTGATAAACTTTACACTCATCCTGTGACTGTTCCCAGAGACTCTCTTAGGGGCTAGACCAATATCCATCCAAGGGAATAAGGTTTTTGTGATTGGATGATTATAGGCTACTTGCGTAGAGGTCTTAGCAAGAGACTAATGTTCTCACTCATCTCAGCATCCTTTAATCTAATCAAACAAGAAACCAGAAACACCCATCAAAAACAAAAGAATCGAATTTACACCTTGACATCTCCAACTGTGACCTCATAGACAGTCCCAAACATACTGCAAAGCCGTCACTCATTATTAAGATTCTCCACGGTTAGACGCTCTTGCCCAGACTGCTTTGTGGTTCAGTAATAATCTGTAATTAACACCAACCTCTGAGATCAGTGTCCTGATTGAGTCCAGCATATGCAGGCCACATGCACTGACCTCCACCTCCTCAAGCTTGCTACTCAAGAGCTGTTTACATAGTGACATCCCACCAGCATTCATCAGATTCTCTGTAGGGAGGCTTTAGGAAATGTTGGACCGAACTTGTACTCTTTCGCTAGGAGCAACCGTTAGTGATTGGCCATTTGAGAGCTATTTGTAGACATCACAGCTAGGACTGTAGACACTGCAGCCTTCGGTCTTTATGTGACTGCGGTCGACAGAGCTGACCTTCTGCTGGCCAACATCCATCTCTCACAGCACTATGATTGCCTGACGGTCTGTTTTTTATTCTCTCTTGAAATTCTGTCTAGACTAGAAATTATTATTAATTATCAAATCTTTGCTAAGACTATCACTTTCCTGCTTAAGGTCACATGGTTTTCCCGCTTTGGCTTTTATTGTTTTGTTTTTCAGGGGACCGAGGTGATGCCAAATGCAACACAAAGGGGTTTTGAGGGTTTCACAGATTTAAATCACAGAAACAAAGTTTTAGGGGGGACAGAATAGGGGTGTCTCGGACAAGTAATTGAAAAAAGCAAGATTTGAAATCCCCAGCAAGGCATTTTAATTAACCCGACTTGAAAAAGTGATTTTTTTGTTTGCGAGAGAATGGTAACAGGACTGAGAGTTGAGGGGTCTCTGTTGGTAGCAGCGATAAAGGTTGGTTAAGAAAGCCTCACAGTTCAGAGAGGGTGAAGTCACACAAAGACTCAACAAGGCTGAACAATGACCTCCTTTTCTCACTCAGACTTTTGTCAACATGAGAAAATTAGAAATGCCGTGCATTATTAGGAGAACCCTGGAAGGAGGAGGTCGAATGCCAACCACCTTTTCATTGACAGGAGAGTTTAGCAGCTGTGTTGCTGTTTACTTTGAATAGGCTGGAAATGCCTTGAGTGGACTGGGCCCAAAGAAAACAATGTTCAGAGCTGAACTGGCAGTGGGAACTCAATCCCTCAGCAAGCAAGCGGGTCGCAGTCTGACATGGGCACCAAGGCTCTGGCTATATCAGCCTGATATTATGTTTACAGCGGCTCCACTGTACAAAGGAAGAGAAAACAGATGAGAGAAAAGGGCTGAGCTGAGCAAACGCAACACTGTGTGGTGACTAAAATGACTAGGGAAGGACTCCAGTCCATAAAACCGCAATTGTGCGCCACTGAAGCAAGAGTCTTGAGGCTGATTGAACCAGATCGGTTGGCCTACTTCAGGACACTGTGTGGGGATAGCATTGCTTTTGCAACTTTTTTTTTTTTTTTGGAAACTTTTACAGCGATTACCACCAAATGCAGTGCTTTAACAATAGCACTAGTGTTGCAAGGCATATGTGGAAACAGGAATTTGACAGGATTCCATAGGATGTTGAATGTGCCAATTCGCTGTTGGGGCTTTAAGTGTGGCTTATAAAAGGAGCCCCATTGGTCTGAATGAGCTAGATGCTTTTGATTATTGTTGGTGTGATCTACAGGACTGATTTCATTAATTTATGCCACCTGCCTAAATATGTGAAGTAAGCTGTGTGCTGCTACTGCTTTGGTCCACTGCATTCCCTCTTTCTCTCTCTCCCTGCCGTTTTCTTTCTCAAGTGAGGGCTTGTGTGGATTCTGGATGTGGCAGTGAGGTGAAGGAAGTGATTATCAACGGCAGTCTTAGCTTGTCAGGATGTGTTATAGCTGGATTTGAACTATATCACCACTTTGTATCATCACTTTGAGAGGGGGCCTTGCCATGCCCGTCCCAAGCTTCGACTAATCCGAAGAGACTATAAATAACCATTTGTAACTGATGGGATGATTTATAACAAAAATAAATCATCTTAAAATTCTTGGACTGGTTTTGTTTAACTTGGATTGGCAAGTGACGCTAGGAACAAGCTCAGGTTTGAAGGGCCAGATCTTAAATATGACAACCATGCACTGCATGTCCTATCATCTGTCATCATGATATCATCTGATTTCTGCCACATTTATTTAGCATAAAGTGATGACAGGGAATTATAGGGAAAAGGAAGATGGAAAAATGGGATAAGAAAAGGTTGCAGGCCAGATCTGAACATGCAACACCTGAATAAGCACTACACTTCAGTGTGTCGGAGCATGGCCACTTACTTCCAAATCCTGTCTTTGATCCCTTTTTCAAAGTAGAGAGGGAAATAGTCACAGTAAAAACGGAGGCCTTACAAACACATTTCCACATGTCACTTTGTCCAAGTTGAAAGGGAGGCCAGCACAAAATTGTTCTTTCCTGGTTTAAACTGCCAGTTCCACTCAGGTTCTCTGTAGACTGATGGGAGAACCACATAGCGATATGGAGCTTCCAGAGACCAGAGCCCCTAGTGTAAAGCCCAGCTGTCATTTAGGTCTTGAAATAACAGTGTCCAACCTTCTCTGCAGAGTGGCTCTAAAAACTGTTCTATTCCCAAAAGCATTGCTTTGAGTGATCAATGTGACTGGATGTTGGATGTTCACTGGGTGCAAACTCCAAAGAGAGGAAAAAGTATTAGTCTAGATTACGGCCAAGTACAAATGTTTATATATATTTCCAGGCATTTCTCAGAACTTATGTAAAATCCCCAGCAACAACAAAAAAATGAGTGAAAACTATGACAGAACCAGGTGATCTGCTTCAGTGTCCCGGTCAAAGTGTTGACTAGACGAGTAGTGTATCAAGTCCATGGTCATTTAATACTAAAGAGTCACAGCTGCATATTGACCTCAAATGAAGGAAGGAAAACGATGGTAGAAATTTCTGTTTCAAGGCTCTACGTTACCAAGCACTTTGCTCTAAACCTGCTAAATTGTGAAGCTAGCCCACCCTCTCTCAACTGCAGACAAACCACAGCAATTAGCCTACCACACTTATCAGGAAGGCCACAGAAACACATGCCAAAACGGTGGCACCACAAACAAAATAGTGACGAGGTTTTTTTTAGCAGTGGTGATGAATGATAACTCGGGCTTATTGTCTAGGACAAACCATGGAAATTAATGCTGGTCTAAGTCATTTTAGCAGGTAAACCCTAAGATACTGACATTAGAATTTGATTATACAATGTCTAATATCAAGTTAAAAGATATCAAATGTCTAGTGGTTAATTTTCTATCAATATAATGAAGTTACACAGCTGTTCAAGACATCTATCAGCTCAATACAAACACATAAAAACTGTTTTATGTCCTCATTCTCTTAACTGCCTTACCTTGCATGGCTACAAGATTTTTTTTTCCACCATCCTCAGCTCCACCTATTGTCTGACAACTCTTGGCCTCTAGTTTTGTTCCCTGTGGTTAACTTGCACTCACAGGGATTGCAGTCTGGACATCTGTTCAATTTATCTTCTATGTTATTATTGCACCTTTTTGTATTTAACATTACAACATTACATTTATTATTGTATTTATATTGTTGTAAGTTTCTTAAAGTATAATGGACCTTTATTTAAAGAAAGTGGTCCAACTGTATTAATGTAACAGCCCTCGTTTCATGAATCACAGAATGGCAGATTGGTGCCTATACATTTTACAACAGTTGTTGTCAATGGTCAGTTTCTTGCATGGTCATTAAGCCACTGCCCAAATTTTTATTTCTCAAAAAATGGTTATCCAAAAGTACTTTCCCACTTTACTTAACATATACACACTTTTTAAAAATATCACTAAAACTGGTGAATATAAATAATAATACAAGCCAAGGCTATTAAATAACATAGTTACCATGGTAAATACACAATACTAACCTGAACTGTTAATAAAACAAATGGACACTGATCAACAGAACGAACATCATTAACACATACAAACCCTTCCCAGCTAACACACAACTTATCAGTAATGTAATTTACAGAGCTCAGCATAAGTGGCCTGTCCATAAAACATGGTCAGTACTTGCCGTATAAGTAGACGGTGAACAAGGTCATACACAAAGACAATACACCAGAGTAACAAACATGACACTTAAATAATACAATAAAGACAATTTTCGAAGAGGCTAGCAATACCAAGCTAGCTTTGAGAGCATAAGATCCCACCCTCCCTCAAAACACGTCCTCCTTCAAAACACGAGATACAGGAAACAAAAAGCTTCGAAAGTGACGACATTAAACGAAATCATGTCTTAAAGCACATAACATTACAATAATAATGAACAAAAACAACTTAAAGAGCACTGACCTGTACACCTGACTGCTGCAGATTAATTTCGACATTGATATTGTTGCCATTGAAAGGTATAAATTCAAGTCACAAACCGCTTTGAGTATAACATCACAGGTTTCCATCTCTTCCAAATTACAGTATGGTGAGAGTGCAGCATAAGCTCATTGTTTTGGTTCAGGATGAACTGTAAAAGGCGGCTGCTGTAACTAACGTCTGCAGTAGTACTACTTTATTAATCCCAATTGGGAAATTAAAGTGCATTTGCAGCAATGCATGAAGACAGTAAAGTACTCACAGTACGCAAAACATCCTACACACATATAATAAATAAAGTTATTTTCAAGAATTATCAGAAAAATAATGATAATTACAAGAGCTCTGGTTAACTCTGCATAACATGAAACAAGCAGGGTGTGCGGAGGTATGAAAATACATACTTTGGCAGGTAGGACATCGTATCATTGCATTTGCACCGAATACAATAATTGGACAAACATTGTGTTCCTACACCTCCCACAGACGATGAACTATATATATAAATACATTTAGACCACTTAATTTAGTGATTGCTATGAGGATGTGAAGAGACTTTCAACCAGCAAATTCTGGAACAAATTATCTACCCTGCCTTTAACAAATTTTTACTGTATTCAAACATAATTGTTTTACAGTGTAGACAGTGCGTTATTTGACTCTTTAACTGCTCAGGAGCTCTTGGCCATCACAGCTCAATCTTCTATTACATACCGGATCCCCCACATGATGACATCAGTGATTTAGTGTTGCAGCCTGGTCAAGGTTACAGTCATGTTAATTGCACTTGGCCCAACCACTGTGAGTGTGGTCTGTAAATGGGATACTGCCCATAAAATCATAAAATAGAGCCAGAGGCAGTGACTGTTTCTGAGGTCCACCATCACTCCAAATCCTGTAAATGATAAATCAGTGACAAATCCAGAGACAGCTGGACACGTACTTACAAATTTTTAATAAAAATTATGAAGAAGTATTGCTGTAGAATGACATGATGACCAATGATCTTCAAATGTTTGAGGTTAATTGTGAACCAGCTATTTAGTTTCTCAATTATGCAAAGTCTATGCTCCTCTGTTTAGGTGAAAATTTAGTAGATATAGTTTTGTGAGGTGCTGTAAACAGAGAAGATGTGGCAAAGTGTCAGATGGCCAGTTTGACTGGATGCACGTGGCTTATATGACTTTGGCAAGATTCAGGACTAGTTTTGGGAAATATATATTGTGTATATTTTCTCCCCCTTGTCGGTTATTGTTTGTGTCTTCATGTTATGTTTACACGCTTTTACATTCTGTTCATATGCTTGTTACATCAAATCTTATTATCATTTGAAATCGACATTCATCTGTCTGCCTTATCTGCCTCGGCGTGACAGAATAACCGACCCTCAATTATGAGCAAATTTAATGTGATGGACTCACTCCCGCTGCTGCAACTACTCCTCCACCCAGAGAGCAGGCCGTATCTGGGGTACCTGGCCTGGATGCTCCGGAACGGCAGCCTCTCTTCTCCAGCCAACGAGCCCGAGGCACCCACCGAGGTTATGCCAGAGCTAGAGCCATAGATCTTCAGAGCCCTGGGATCCAATTTCACGGATCCAAGTCCACACCCTCACATCATCATCTTCTTCTTCGCCGGTCCTGTCTGGAAATCTTCTCCCTGCCTGTCCTCACCCCATCTCCATCACTGGTCACGGCCAGTCCCCTGGATCCGTCGGCAACACTGGTGCTGTCTAGCTACTCAGCTCTGCCACCGCCGCTCACTCCATGCGGTTCATTCTTCACGCCTCAGGCTTCCCTTCCACCAGCTCGGTTAGAGGCCAAATACCCTGCTGCACCTTGGTTCTCCTGGCCCACACCTCCATCTCAACCTCCAGTCAGTCTGCCCAGAACCTCCGCTGGGCTCGATCACAACTCCAGGTCGGCCTTCTGCCATCACCTCGACCCACCAATCCATCACCTCCGGTCCGTCTGCCCGGAAGCTCCGCTGGGCTCAATTGCCACTCCAGGTCGGCCTTCTGCAGTCGACGTCCAGCTAGAACCACAGACTTCTGGGATTCAAGCTGCACCCTCACCCTGCACGCCTTTGGCCCTGGACTCCTCCCTTCCTCTAACCTCCCAGTAGTAGGCCTCCCTCACATCCATCCCCACATCACAGCCACAGTCCTGCAGTTCAGCAGCTCATCTCCCGTCTTCCGGGTCTACAGTGTCGCCATGGTCTGTCAGCCGCTCGGTTCCACCTGTTCCTCCACCTCTCACCATGGTTCCGCCTCTGCTGATCTGCCCCAGGTTTCCGTCCACCACCTTTGTCTGGACTCCACCCTGGCTACTCCCCCGTCCACTATAGTGCCCGTATGCCACCAGGGTCCAGTCCGTCCCTAACTCCATTCCCCCTGCCGAAACCTCTTTTTTCTTTTTCTGTTTAAGTTTTTACTTTTTGTCATCACAGCGCGAGGACACGCCATTCCGAGGGAGGGCGTAATGTCACATTCTGTTGTGTCTTGTCTGCACCTGTTCTTGTTTGTCCCTTATTAGTTAACCTTTATCCATTTGTGTCTTGGTAGTTCCCTCATTTACCCTGTGTATATATTCTCCCCGGTCAGTCCCTTGACGGTTATTGTTTGTGTCTTCGTGTCTGTTTACACGCTATTACATTCTGTTCATATGCTTGTTACATTGAATCTTATTATCATTTGAAATCATCATTCATCTGTCTGCTTCATCTGCCTCGGCGTGACAGTAACAAATGAAGAGTTCAGATGCAAAAGCCTCTAAATGCCATTTGAAATTTTCTTCTAGAATGGTCATTTTTATCAAGCTTGTATATTTAAGTTCAGTAATTTCACTTAAATGGCAATTAATAGGTAATCTTCATTGCCATTTAAGTGACATTACTGAACTTAAATATACAAGTTTGATAAAAATGATCATTTTAGAAGAAAATTTCAAATGGCACTTAGAGGCTTTTGCATCTGAACTCTTCAAATGTAACATTTAATATGACTACTGTATTAAATTATGACTGGAAAGATGCCTAAATTAGGGTCATTAAAAGGCAAATAACACCACATTTATTTCCTGGGTTACTTAAAGAACCCTAATCCCAGGAACAACAACTATGAATTATGAAAATATTAAAGAATATTAAAATATAATTATCAGCAATATCAAAATGATAGGGAAAATAAATCAAACAACAGTTTGCCCCAACACAGGACGTGGACTAAACCTTTCTCTTTTGTTTTCACACTTTTGTACTCATTCTTTCCCTCTAGATGTCAAATAAAAAAATGAAAGTTCACAAGTAAATCCTCATTTCCCAACAGCTTAGGTGCATATTGACATTTTGAATTGAGGTTATGAATGTCTGTGACATTTATCCTATTGAATGCATGAGCTATTATTATATGATTATTATAATAAATATCCTAAAACCCCCCTTATATTATTTAGGGCCCAGTTCATCATTCATGTCTGAAGAAAAGAAAACGCTGGGATTAAGAGGCCAGGTTTCTTTTGATTAGTGTGGCAGATCTAAAGGCAGGAGCAGAGACTAGGCAAGAGTGAATGGATAGAGGTCAGTGGCTAATAGCAAACACCCCTCACTGGGGGCTGAGCAGGGGGCCAACGAGAGGGGCCCAGTTAGTGTATGAACTAAGCTAATCTAATGTGAAGGGGGGCTTTCTGCAAGGTCTCCGACAAAACTCCACTGAGTCAACGAGTCTTCTCAGTCTTCCTGCTTTCCCTGTGCATCTCACAAGCTTCTTGATCACTGCAGAGCTCATTTAAAGCTCCTGCTTCTCTGTATTTCCTATCCTTTATCTCAATCTACACTTCTTACAAAAGACTTCCTCGGCCGGCTAGCACAGGTGAATTTCATTATGTGGCTTTGAAGTGGGAGTGGCGCGGGAGAGTAGATGGTGGGTCAAAGCGTCTGTTCTTCTACCATGGATCTATTCCCAATGATCCCCATTACCGCCATGGCCCAGCGTGGGGTGGAGGTGAAGGGGGGACGCAAGCCCAGCATGGCTCTGCTGCTTGCCATTAAGACCTCTCCATGCTGATGGATATAAAGTCTGCACAGAATGGAAATGCATCTGTTGAACAATGACAAATCGGTATCTTATCAATTATGAATAAAGCAGCAGGCATGGTGACCATGTGGAAGATCTCAAAAAAAGTTCACGAGGTTGAGCGTTCAGTACTGGTGCTCTAGGATGCCAAAATTCCTGCTCTGGATTCTCGGGCAACGTGGTTCTTTAAAGGCCATTTACATTGACGGTTCCTCCAATAATTTAGTCATAGGTACTGTCTTCTCATTTACATCTGGTGTTTGGAAACAGCACATGGTCGATCTAGGGAGCAGAGACAATAACACAAAAAACACAGTCAGTGACGCTGAAACGGTCCCAGTCGAGGGTATTACAGGCATTTAACGCTGCCAGGGAAAGTATTTGTTTGAAGCCTCTACGTTTTGGTTTGCTGCTCTTTATATCCGGCACGATTTATCGCTGTTTTGATTGCCCTTTCTGTTATCGGACCGGCAGTGTTTTCACTGGCCGTGAGGAATGTGAGCAGGAATGTGTTGATGTTACTGTAAAGCCCAACACGCATCTCATACTCAGCACCTCCATCTCAGAACGATAACAGCCTCTATCAGATTGGAAAGAATGTAACTAGCACAACCCCCCAGATGTCTTGCTGTAGCCCATGAGAGTTAGGGGCCCCCCTAATACCAAGCGGCAACATTCTAATCTGAAAAATGAAGCCTACCCGGAAGTGCGAAAAACTGCAATACATTGAACATCCGCTAGAGGGAGGTCCCAAAAGGGAGCAAATATCCATAGATCCCATGTTAAAATGTCAGTTTTCACAGCATAAATTTATCTTTTTTCGATAGGTTCCGAGTGCCTGACACCTTTGGGGGGTGGGGGTGGGGGGGGGTCGATGTGCTTGTTCAGTCTTGTATATTGATTAGGCTAAGTTTGCTATTCTATAAGGCCTACAAAGTTGTATTATAATATTCTATAATGTATGATGGAATACAATATTCACCAAAAGTCATAATTTCTGGGGTTATTTAAAAAAATATATATATTCCATGGGGACCTATGGTGGGGACATGTCACCACATATTTTTTTACAGTCTATATAGTCACCACCCGCCCCGCCCCCGCCGTTCCTTATTATTTCCATTTCAGAAAGTTGGCAACCCTAGTTATAACTGACGTTTGAAACACTGCAAATGCGTCTGCCAAATGATTAAATGTAACATAAGATTTTAAGTTGTAACTGATATGTTCAAAAGCCATGCTGACCAGTGGAAACTTCTGATTTCAAAGACTTTTCATCAGATCAGTGCCATTCAGACACTCAGTAATGTTATTTTAAAAAATAACTGGGACTGGGTAAACTGGTTTGATACAAGTTTTATTTAGTTGGTCATGTTGGTCACAGCTGATCAAAAACTTCCATAAATATTTGTAAGTGTTTTAATTTTCAAGTTCAGTGCCATCAACAGTAAGTTGGGGTAACAAACATTGGTTTGGCATAAGTAAAGGGAAGGGTGTAACAGTCCATCAGTCCTAGACAAAAAAGTGACATGTACAGCTTCAATGGGTTCAATATTATCATCATTTGTTAGAAAAGTTCCACAAACATTTTACACACGCCACACCACCTCAGTTCACTTTGCAACATTATGACAATGATTAAATATTACCCAGAGCAATCTGCTGTAATACATCATTAATGTAACTAGAAAGACTATTAATATTACAGTATAATATAATTTAAAATAAAATGAGTAAATCTTCATTCCTTTCCATAGCCACTAACATTTCTCTTAGTTTCAGATAACATAAGATAGCCAAACTGAGCCTGGTTGCAAAGTAGTTGTAGAGTTTTTGACTGCATCAATAATAATGTACGATGGGCTATATATTAAATGTTCTAGCCTAAAAATGTTAGACGAGCTTCTTCCAACTTACCTTCTTCTCCATCACGACACATGTGTTCGCGCGATGTTGTTGGTTACCTAGTAACGAACGTACGGGGGCCGAGGATGTTCCGTCCATTTCCGTGTGTTCGCGCTACTGAATGACATGTCATTGTATAGATCAGTGGTGCACGCAGCGCGCATATATGTTGACCAGTAACGAACGCAATCTGGCGGAGATACGTGCTGGCGGCAGGAAACTTCACTTTGTTTGCCTGTGCCTCGTATACAACATTAGAAAGCTTTCAGCCAGGACAACTTGGTTGGCATTGCCTTTTCAGCGTGAGAAATACACAGTGTGGCGTGTGAGCGTGTGAACCCGTCGAAATGCGTGTGTCTCACGGCCAATGCGTGAGACTTGAGAACCCTGAGTCTATGGTCTTTAGTGACAAAGTATACCAACATCTTTTTTTGAGACCAAAGATCGCCAATTAGATATACACAAGCCGAATTATATCTCATGTTCAACCACTAGACTAGAGACATCAGAGCCAGCGGCACACGTCAGATGCACTAGCCGAGGCAAGGCTCAGGCAAATGTCAGATCAAATTTTTCAATAGGCGCTATCTTTATAAATAAATCACAGATTTGAGCTTTAAACAACTACATTGTGGACTGCAAACTATTAAAACTACATTTCGTGACACAATGACAGTAGTATTTTTAAATTTCGCAGCTTTTCAGTTAGCTGCTAACGTTAGTTTATTTTACCTAGCAGTTGCAAACACAACTCCATCCATACATTGTAGTACTAACTTGTCACATGAGTTTACCCGGATAGTACCTTGCAGGATACATAACTATAAAGTGTCTGAACATGCCTTTAAGAGATGCATTCTCATCCCAAGACATCATCTAACTCACGCTTTTGACCATACCATTTTGACCATTGACCGTCAACATCCGACGCTTTAGGGCACCCTTTAACGGTCAGTTAGATGACGCTATCCTAGGCCGTCACCTAACTGATGCTTTACATTTAGCGTCAGTTAGATGTTGCGGGTAAGTTTAGGTCTGGGGTAGGGTTAGATAGCATCATCTAACTGACTTTAAAGGGTGCCCTAAAGAGTCGGATGTTGACGTATGGTCAAAAGTTAGATGACGTCT